>NW_008419322.1:0-299 GCF_000622305.1 Nannospalax galili | reverse complement strand
TTCTACAGCCAGTTGTGCTATGGCTAGTGAGGAAGAGCTTCCATTTTCCCCTATCAATAATACTCCAGGCAGGTTACCAATGCTACCACCTAGAAAGAGCAGACAGAGTCCTCCAAGAAACAGCCCCTCTCTGCAGTGGGCCAGCACGTACTGCACCCCATAAGGCCTCATGCTGTTTCCTAAGCTGCCACCACAGAGCCAGTTTTTGAACAGAAGTCCTTTCAGTGAACCCAACAAAACCAGTAAGTACAGTATGGATCCCACTGGACATTCAACCTCAAGGCCAGGTGGAGTAGAAA
>NW_008419321.1:0-289 GCF_000622305.1 Nannospalax galili | reverse complement strand
TTTTTTTTTTTTTTTTTTTTTTTTTTGAGACAGGGTCTTCCTGTAGCCCCATCTGGGGTGGAACTTGCTATATAGACCAGGCTGCCCTCGCCTAGATGTCACCAAGATTCATCCACTGACCTCTGTAGTATTGGGATTAAAGGCATGTGCCAGGATGTCCTGGACTCCAGATTATTCTTAAAGACAAACACTTTACAAACACTTTAAACAATGTTTTTATAGTATAAGTGGTAGTGTTTTATATATATATATATAGTCTTTTTGAGACAGGGTCTCCCTGTAGCCCCAG
>NW_008419320.1:0-297 GCF_000622305.1 Nannospalax galili | reverse complement strand
AAAATGATGTCAATAATGTGTTGGATGAGATATTGGGTCATAGACACATATAGTGAAGAGAGTGGAAGATTGAGGGGGATTTGATCACACTCTATAAATACCATATAAGTATCTGTATAAATGAAAGAAAGTGATTGTTCAAAGCATCGGGAGATAGGACAAGAAGCACTGATCTGAAACTAAAGAGGGGAATTTTCAGCTACACATTACATATGAAACACTCTGCAACAGTAAGAGGATGTGGCATTAGAAATAAAAATCAAGGACGATACATAAAGTTTAGAAAAGAATTGAAAA
>NW_008419319.1:0-299 GCF_000622305.1 Nannospalax galili | reverse complement strand
CTGCTTGAGAAAATGACCAGAGTTTTCAGAACTCCAAAAAAGAGCCAGCTTAATTTTATGCCCTACATTTTCTGACTCTTTGCTACCAGACACCTTCACTTTGTGTAAATTGGAAGAACTAAAAAGGACAGGCAGCATATGTCCTCTCTTGTCCTTATGACCTAGACGTTACATCAAATAGTCAGATTCAGAGACTGTAACATTGTGGGGCTTGAGGAACTAAAGGAACATCTCCCTTTCTGTACTATGTCATGCTTTTCCCCATCACTTTTAAAATTCTACAATCTGCTGGGCTCCTA
>NW_008419318.1:0-299 GCF_000622305.1 Nannospalax galili | reverse complement strand
ATAGACTCAGTTTTAGCTGAGTGAGTTTATTAACTATATCACAAACCAACGTAAAAGAATAGGTGTCAGCAATCAATACATAGGTATTTTAGGAGGATGTAGGTAGGAAGGTAGGTAGGTATGTAGATAGTTGTATGGATAGCAAATTATCAAAATGGGAGCTCAAAGCTCCATCAGAAATCTACTAGGTAACCCTCACTGAGGCAGTCAGTTGGAGTTCCTGATGAAGAGTCCTGGGCAGAAGAGCATGTCCCCTCAAGTGAGGCTTCCAAATGAAAGAACAAATTACAGCAGAAAGG
>NW_008419317.1:0-299 GCF_000622305.1 Nannospalax galili | reverse complement strand
ATGTAAATAGTGAGTTTGTAGTCCTCAAAACTACAATTATGACGTCTCTCATGAAGACTTGATGAAAGGAATATGGACTGCCTCCATCCACAAGAATAAATGCTTCCATCCACATCATCACAGAATTGCCTCATATTAAGACAGACCATGGAAACGTGCTGCCTGAAAAGTAAAAAAATGGACCACAGTGTTCTGAGGACAATTTTTTAATTGTTATTCAAAGGTTAGGACAGGGATAAAAGTAAGATTGGCATGTAGATGTGTTTTGAATATTAGGAATGCTATCAACATGTTTCCAG
>NW_008419316.1:0-299 GCF_000622305.1 Nannospalax galili | reverse complement strand
CTGTAGTGCTGAAGACAGAAAAAGAAGTTCAGAATTTTGGTGTGTCTGTTTTCTCCCAACATAGGAGTGCCGGCAAATTCGGGCAAAGAAATAGGAACAGTAGAATGAACAAATATTAGGTACGACAGATGATGACGACAATGGTGGTGATGACAGGTGATAGATAAAGACAGATTCTAGAATGATTGACAGGTAGAAGCTGCCAATATATAGCTGTCAATACACAGCTGACAGATATATAATTATAGGTATTTAGGTAGATAGATACTAGACAGTGGATAGATGGATAGATGGAAGGT
>NW_008419315.1:0-299 GCF_000622305.1 Nannospalax galili | reverse complement strand
AGGTTGTGAGTCTGCAGGTGTGGATGCTGGGAACCAAATTCAGGTCATCTGTAAAAGCAGTATGCACTCTTAACCACTAAGCCATCTTTCTAGTCCCCTGACTTTTTGATTTGATATAAAGACTCAAGTAGCCCAAGCTCACTTGTAATTCCCTATGCAGCTAAGGATGATCTTAGACTCCTGATCCTCCTGTCCCCACATCCTAAATACTGAGATTATGATCATGCACCACCACCCCTGCAAGTCTATTATTATTATTATTTAAAATTTTATGTGTATGAGTGAATTGCCTGCAGGTA
>NW_008419314.1:0-299 GCF_000622305.1 Nannospalax galili | reverse complement strand
GTAAAAACCAAAGGATTTAAATGTTCCTGCTTTGATGAAATTACAATAACATTAAAGGGCAGTAATGAGATTTGAAAAATCTTTTGTGCCAAGCATGGTGGCACATACCTGTAATCTCAGCTCACACTTAGGAGGTTGAGGCAAGGTCCAGGTCAGTCTGGGTGACATAGTGAGATCTTGTCTCAAAAAAACATCAACTAGGGGCTGGAGAGATGGCTCCATGGTTAAGACTGCTCTTGCAGAGGATGTGGATTTGATTCCCAGCACCCACATGGCAGCTAACAACCATCTGTAACTCC
>NW_008419313.1:0-299 GCF_000622305.1 Nannospalax galili | reverse complement strand
TAAAAACAATTGTTCAGGGAGAAACCGAAAGCCCAGCCGCATATCTGGAAAAGCTATTTGATGCCTATAGGCAGTACACCCCTATAAATCCAGAGGCAGAAGAACACAGGTCAGCTGTGGTTCTCTCTTTTATTAACTAGGCAGCGTCTGATATTAGGAGAAAACTTCATAAGCAGGAAAGCCTAGGGGACATTTCAATCAGGGAGATGTTGCAACAAGCAGAAAAGGTTTTTAATACTAGAGAATCACCAGAGGACAGGGAGGAAAGGCTAAGGAAGGAAGAATGGGAAATGCAGGAC
>NW_008419312.1:0-299 GCF_000622305.1 Nannospalax galili | reverse complement strand
TTTTCAAATATTTGCCTTAGAAAATTTTACTTGAATTTAAGAATATTTGGTCTAATTTTTAAAAAATAGTATTGTGAGGAATTAGTTTTGTGTTAATTCTGGCCATAAGAAATAGGTTAGATGTTGATGGGCTTAGTGGTGACCCCAAAAGGATATGACCATATCCTGAAACCCCAGAATGATAAATGTAACCTTATTTGGGAAACAGGTCTTTGATATTGTTGTTAATGAAATGAATTAATTCTGGATTTAGTATGGACAATTGATTCTGGAAGAGAAAGTTGGGAGCCCTGAGTCAG
>NW_008419311.1:0-299 GCF_000622305.1 Nannospalax galili | reverse complement strand
TTGTCCTGGTCCCTGGCACCTACATGGGCTATGCTGTCATTTCTGCCCTTGTCTTTTCACTGCCCCGGATGGCTGGGGCTCAGAAGTCTTTACAACTGGCAGACACAGGTGGTGGGTACCTATGTCTCTCCACTTCTGAGCTCAATTGCCGGTGTCTTTGTGTACCAGCTTATGATTGGTTGCCACCTGGAGCCGCCCCCACCTCCACTGTGGCGGACAATGTGAAGCTGGCCCACATGAAGCACAAAGAACAGATCTGAGTGGGCAGCAACCATCCCCCACTGCTTGCTCTCTTAAAC
>NW_008419310.1:0-297 GCF_000622305.1 Nannospalax galili | reverse complement strand
CCAAACTCTCTTGGGTGTGGGTCCATAGCCTGGAGTGTGGTCAACCTTCCTAGGGCCACATCCTTAAAGCAAGTTGATATTCCCTCTCCCATCAGCTATTACTTTTTAAATTTTAACATTAAAATTGTGAATGAGAGTCAGGTATGTTGTACTCCTGTAATTCTAGCACTCAAAAGGCAGATTTTCATGAGTTAGATGCCAGTTTGGTCTTCTTAGTGAGTTCCAAGTCCAAGGGTACACAGTGAAACCCTGTCTACACACACACACACACACACACACACACACACACACACACAC
>NW_008419309.1:0-299 GCF_000622305.1 Nannospalax galili | reverse complement strand
CTCTAATACAATAAGTTTGGGACTTTAACACCCCACATTCATTAGACAATAGGTTGTCCAGGCAAAAAATTTCAACAGAACAACACTGGAGTTAAGCTATACTGTAGCCCTAACAGAAATATGTAGAACATTCTATCCAATAGGTTCAGAATACATACACATTCTCAAGCTCACACGGAACATTTTCCAAGATAGACCATGTGTTAGATCACAAATCAAGTCTTAACAAATACAAGAAAATAAAAATCATAATGTATGTATCTTCTCTAAACATGATGGAATAAAATGAAAAATTAACA
>NW_008419308.1:0-299 GCF_000622305.1 Nannospalax galili | reverse complement strand
TTCTCTGCACTTTGGCCAATTGTGACATTTTGTGTTCATTGTCCACTGTTTTATAAGAAAGCTTCACTGTAAGAGTTGAGAGATGCATTATTATTCTCTCTACCCCTTGTTTCATTGTGTTCCATGACCCTTATGTGTAGAAGTTCCATTGTTGTGTGTCACTTAGGGGTTGGGCATCTCATAGGCATTTGTTCTCTTTGTGTGACCAGTTGTGAAACTCTGTACTAGACTCCGTTTGTTGCAAAAGAAGCTGTCCCGCGCTATCGTCTCGCCAGCAAGAACGACGCGGCACACTCAGG
>NW_008419307.1:0-299 GCF_000622305.1 Nannospalax galili | reverse complement strand
TTCTGTCTGGCCCCAGTCACTTGGATGGATGGACCTTCCTTACAAGGCTTCCGCATCCAACATCAATCTCCAGAAATACTCCAGGGACATCCCGAGCTTTTCTAGTTCCACCTATCCCATAAATCACAGTGACATGTAAAATTAACCACCATAGAGCATATGGGTAATTTTTCTGGAAAGTGGGAGGTAAAGTTCAGAACAAACCTTCATAAACAGCATAGAACACGCAGGCAGGCTGTGAAAGACCTTGAGGAGGGCGGAAAGGCTGACACGCAGGATGCTCTCAGGAGCAGCATGAC
>NW_008419306.1:0-299 GCF_000622305.1 Nannospalax galili | reverse complement strand
GTTAAGAGCACTGACTGCTCTTGCAGTGGACCCAGGTTCAATTCCCAGCACTCACACGGCAGCTAACAACTGTCCATAACTCAGTTCCAAGGGAACCTGATGCCTGACCTCCGTGAGCATTGGATGACACAGGTGCATTTACATAAATGCAGGCAATACCCTCATATACCATAAAGTGAAAATGATAAAACACTTAAAAAAGAAGTTGAGCCGGGTGTGGTGGCGCATGCCATTAATCCTAGCACTCCGGAGGCTGAGGCAGGTGGATTTCTGTGAGTTCAAGGCCAGCCTGGTCTACA
>NW_008419305.1:0-299 GCF_000622305.1 Nannospalax galili | reverse complement strand
AATAATAATAATAATAATATACCACCAGGTATGGTGGCACATGCCTTTAATCCCAGTGCAAAGTTAAGTATCCTTTATAGCCATTTTCAAAGATGAGGAAACAGACAAATTTGTCCCAGTTAAGCTAATCTAATTCTAGGGCTGACTCCTGACTACCATACCATGTTGCTTTTTTCTTAAGGTTTCTGATTTCAGGGCAGGAGAGAGGGTTCAGTGGTTCAACGTGCTGATTGCTTTCTAGAGGTTTGGTTCCCTGCTCTCCTGTCACGTGGCTCCTGTTTCCATATATTAAGCACTGG
>NW_008419304.1:0-299 GCF_000622305.1 Nannospalax galili | reverse complement strand
CCTTTAAAATGTGGTCGCATGTGTAGAAAAGATTCATCTCTATCTTCCCATGCTGGGGAGGAGGAGCACATTCTTTAAAAGAAAGCTCTTTGATGTCTCAAGTGCATCTGTGTATGTGTAAGACATTCTGAGAGGGTCGTTTTGCCTGTGCAAACTTTACTGTGTCTGTGAGTTGGTCTATAATATGGTAATATTTTTAGAAATCCAAAATGTAGATTATCTATAAGATAGGTTTTCTCTTTTTTGTGTGTGTGTGTTTGTTTGGTTTTGGTCTTTTTGAGACAGGGTCTCCCTGTAGC
>NW_008419303.1:0-299 GCF_000622305.1 Nannospalax galili | reverse complement strand
GAATGTATTGTTTGCATATGTGTAAGTGCACCTATGTCATGTAATGCCTGCAAAAGTCAGAAAATGGTACTGGATTCATCTTGGAACTGGATGTACAGAAGGAATTAGCCACTGAGTGTTGAGAACTGAACCCTCATCCTTCAGCTAGAGAAGATATTGTGCCATCTATCTCGCCCCATACATTTAAATTTTATTGCCTTTTTTTTTTTTTATCCATTCCACATCCTACATAAACCACAACCCAGTTCATGCAATTCATCTTGATCCTGTTCCTCCAGGGAGACCTCTGAAACTATTCC
>NW_008419302.1:0-299 GCF_000622305.1 Nannospalax galili | reverse complement strand
TAGTTGGACTCAGGTAACAGCTGAGAGCCACCTTGGAAACTGGTTTCACCAAGGTGAGACACAAACTCGGGAAGAATGCTGAAAAGGTTGCAGACCATTTATGGTAGAACTGTGCTTCAATATTAAGCAAAAGTCAGATCATCCAAATCATCATCTTAGATCTTTAGGGAAAAGTGTCTTAACTAATAAGCTAAGTCACCAAGGCCTGAGGAGAGTTATACCTACCATAGAGCTTAGATACTTCCCACTGTCCATGGTGCTTTCTATGTTGGAATTCAGTTAACAATATAAAAGTTATG
>NW_008419301.1:0-299 GCF_000622305.1 Nannospalax galili | reverse complement strand
ACACATACACATATGCCATAACATACCGAGAAACAAAAATCCAAACCGAAAATGACAAAAACAAACCAGTGAGTATTCTGTAGTCCAGGCTATGAAAGAGGGTAAATTGAAATACTAAAATAAAGCTGTGCACTAAAAACAAATGAACAGATGGATCAAAATTCAAAGCATGAGCCTTATACAATAATACATAAATGTTCTTCCTAAAACAAAGTCAGGAAAAAAAAGTAGTAATGATGGATTTGGGCCTAAGCGATTCTTGCATATTCATTGTTTGAAGAGAAAAATAAAATATCATT
>NW_008419300.1:0-299 GCF_000622305.1 Nannospalax galili | reverse complement strand
AGAATTCCAGGCAATCAATGGACACTGAGGGCGAATCCGTTTTCCCCAGAGTCTAGCTCCCCAAGAGATGATCTAATCTCAAGTGGGCAGCTCTGACCATGTGTACACAGGAGCCCAACTAAATGGAGTCAGCGCATTTTATATATATATATGTTTATAAATGTATGTATATATGTAACAATAATAAAGACAAGAACAAGACATTGTGAGGGAGTGCAGGGAGGGACATGGTTAGGGGGGAACTGTACGGGGTAGAAATAATGCAAATACAACACTCATGTATGAGATTCCATTGACAG
>NW_008419299.1:0-299 GCF_000622305.1 Nannospalax galili | reverse complement strand
AGTGCAGGATATCAAACCCAGTAACTTTTATATGGTAGATAATCCCTCCACCACTGAGCTGTAGCTGCAGCCCCTTGGGTGTCCTTCTGAGACACTGGGAACATGGTAACAGCCAGACATATGTTGAGGAGCCAAAGAAATAGAGAAGGGCCACGTGGTCTCAGGAAAACCAACATGGAGTGAGGTCCTAGTAGAAAGTGGTAGGTACTTCTGGAAGGAGGATATCAGTGGTAGATTGACTGAAGGCTGAGAGAGGGGAGGACAGAGAAGGACCCTGGACCAAATTGGGCCAGAAGGAC
>NW_008419298.1:0-299 GCF_000622305.1 Nannospalax galili | reverse complement strand
AGCTTTAGAGTCACTGCTTTAGGCCGCAAGCCTTTTTAAAGATGAGAAGACTGAGGAGGGTTATATAGGGTAGGTACAGTTCACAGGAACAAAATGACACTTAGGCCTCCTGTGCCCTGTGTGCCCTGGGGCCTGAGAAGTACTCCTGTAGTGGCTGCTGGGTTTCAGCCCACCCTGGGCAACACTCTGCACCTCAGCTAGATTGAGGTCATTGCGTCTCATGTCAGGGCAGTAGGCCTGAGGAGGGAGGGCAAGCAGAGATGCAGGGTGACCACATAAAGGTTGGGGTTGCTTCCTGC
>NW_008419297.1:0-299 GCF_000622305.1 Nannospalax galili | reverse complement strand
AAATCACAGCTAGAGAATGAAGGCGCAGGTTTGGTCAGCTGGAAACCGTGTTTACCTTTAGGCTAAAAGGACCATGCCAGGAGGTGGTGCCACCAGAACTAAGAAACTGACGTTCTTTGGAGGGAATGTCACCACAGTCCATGGGCTCTAGTAGAAGTGACTGTGCAGAGAGAGGTCCTGCCCCATGGAAGCTACAGCCACGGAGCCACAGCCTGCAGCCTCCATGGAAGTGAGGGGGAGCAGGGACTGAGGGACCGAGGAGTGAGGGGGGCCAGGTAGTGGGGGTGCAGGGAGTGAGG
>NW_008419296.1:0-299 GCF_000622305.1 Nannospalax galili | reverse complement strand
CATATGATTAATTGATTATAGTCCTGCTAATGCTTGTCTATTAATTTAAAATATGGACATGCTTCAAATAATTGCTTTTTTCTCAGTTATAGTTTATTTTTTTGACTTCTTTGAATATTGATTAAAGAAATTTATGGACCTGTAGAGTTGGCAGCATGGTTAAGGGCACTGGACCTGGGTTTCATTCCCAGCACCTACATGGCAACTAACAACTGTCCCTAACTCTAGTTCCATGAGATCCAACAACATTTTCTGTCCTCCACAGGCATTGCACAACATGGGTGCACTTACATATATGC
>NW_008419295.1:0-299 GCF_000622305.1 Nannospalax galili | reverse complement strand
CTAATGCTTGGCCTTTCACAACATTTACAGAAGTGTGGGATACAAGAAATGCTTTTGCTCAGATGAAAATTCCTATAAAAATATCTTAAACTATTAAGGATTTGTTGGGCTGAGAAAGGACCAAGCACATACTTAATCTTAAACTATCATTCAACTTTCCAAATGATAGAGCTGGATTGTAAATCACAAAAAACCTGCATTTAAGATCAATCTTTTATTGAATTTGTTAAAAAACATTCACTCAAAAGTATTTGAATATTGAAGTGCCAGGATCAGCATGTAGGTAAAAATACTTAAAA
>NW_008419294.1:0-299 GCF_000622305.1 Nannospalax galili | reverse complement strand
TGTCCTAGTTTGGTTTCTATGGCTGTGATAAAACATTGACCAAAACCGACTTGGAGAGGAACCGGTCTATTTGGATTACTCCTCTCCGTCACAGTTCATTGAGGGAAAGCAGGGCCGGAGCTCAAGGAGGGCAGGAACCTGAAGGCAACAGTTGAAGCAAAGACCACAGAGGAATGCTGCTTGCTGGCTTGCTCCCCCTGTGCTCAGCCTACATTCTTAGACAACCCAGGACCACCTGCTTAGAAGTAGCAACACCCACAGTGGGCTGGGCCCTCCCACATCACTCAACAATCAAGAAA
>NW_008419293.1:0-299 GCF_000622305.1 Nannospalax galili | reverse complement strand
CAGTTGGATAAGTGTCATGATGAAATGATGACCGTCACTGAGGTAGGACCTGGACTCACTGTTTACAATGTGTGCTTAGTGTTGAAGACTTGTTTTACCTGGGAATTATTTATTCTTCTAACACTCTGTTCTGAGTGTGAAAAGCATGTGATGATGCTTGCTCCCTTTACCACATTTATCACCAGGGTTTCTTTAGTCTGTTCTCCACTTAGGTGGCCTGCCTTGTTTTAGAGCTCTAAACAATATCCAAATGTGCTGTGAAATTTCACCAAGCTTTTAGTTCTTCCCTTAAGCTTAAG
>NW_008419292.1:0-299 GCF_000622305.1 Nannospalax galili | reverse complement strand
GCCTGAGCATCAACAAAAGAGACTAAAAGATCAACCTTAGCATTGCCATATGTGAGCGGTCCAGGAAGATTACTATGAGAACGTATATGCAGAACATGTAGAGGATTAGTACGTTGCCTCAGCAATTGTAGTACAGCAGTAAAAAGAGTATCTCATGTTGCCTTAACCTGGGAAATTATTGAAGAAAAAAATATTCTTAAGTACATAACTAACATAAGCAGTATCAGTAATTAAATTACAGGCTTGAAGAAAATATTGAAGAGCATATACAGCTGCTTGTAGTTCATTTTGCTGTGCCG
>NW_008419291.1:0-299 GCF_000622305.1 Nannospalax galili | reverse complement strand
GGGGCATCTATGGTATCTGAAATTGAAAATCAAATAGTTTCAAATAAATTAACAAATTCTCTTTGTTACATTTTTGAAATAATTGCTTAAATATTAGTTGTTATTTATTAATGAAGAATTCAAAACAACTTTAACTCTTATTTTCATATATGATCTCAGGGAGTTAATAATAATAACAATAACAATTATGACAACAATGACAAAAAAAGAACAGAGACCATGAACTTTGGATAGTGATGGTTTGGGTTATACCAGGGGAGTAGGAAGGGTGTAATGTGTGGTGGATATGATAAAAAAAA
>NW_008419290.1:0-299 GCF_000622305.1 Nannospalax galili | reverse complement strand
ACCACTGCTTGCTCCTAGGGGCACCGTCACTCTCACCTTGTACAAGCTGTACGGCATGTTCTGGAAGTCCACCTGCAGCAGGTTGCCCAGGGCAGGCACTGGCAGGGGGCCCGGTGGGTAGTGGGAAGTCCAGAACTTGCGTTGGTGCATCAGGTCCACCAGTAGCAGGAAGATGGCCGTGAATACAGCCACAGACCACAGTGAATCCCCAGCCACCCACCCCATGGCTGCCACACTGCTTTCTGGCCTCTGTGAGAAAACTTCACGCCAGCCACCCAGGAGCATAAAGAGCACTATTG
>NW_008419289.1:0-299 GCF_000622305.1 Nannospalax galili | reverse complement strand
TTTTGGTTTTATTTGTTTTGAGGTAAGATCTCACTATGCATCCCTAGCTGGTTTGGAGCTATGTATATCAGACTGGCCTTGAACTCACAGAGTTGGCATCAAGGTGTGCACCACCATACCAAGAAGCAAAACATAATCTTTTTGTTGTTGTATATGCAAATATTTTATTCCTTTTTATTGCAGAATAATACCTATTAATTTAGCATATCTTTTGTGAAACAACTTTCTTGCTCTTTGCCCTTCTTAAAAATGTTGTATTTTTTTTTTTTTGTCTTTTTGAGACAGGGTCTCCCTGGAGC
>NW_008419288.1:0-299 GCF_000622305.1 Nannospalax galili | reverse complement strand
ATATCCATCTGAGGTGAAGGACCTAGTTCCTTGACTTCATTACCAGTCAGCCTCTTTGACAACTGTCTGATTGGCTAAAAGGTACATGTTCTCAGAAATATTTCAACTTGTCCTATGCCATGACTTGCTATGTTTATTGCCGGGCGTTTGAACCAGTGACCCCTGGTGCAGTGATGATTGGGGATAAGTAAGCATGTTGTTCACCAGCCCACACCACCTCCATTACTGGGGACACTCAGACACAACGAGGAGTCTAGTCAGGCAGGGACTCATTTATTACAGGTATTACAGAGCTTATA
>NW_008419287.1:0-299 GCF_000622305.1 Nannospalax galili | reverse complement strand
GCATGTCTCAATTCTCACCAGGGATGCTTCCTTATACAACAGAGTGAGATGTCCACAGAAGGTCATGAATAGTCAAATTTTAAAAACATAAGAGACTGCAGAGTGTGTAACCCTGGATAGGACTACTATATCAAACCTCACCCACCCATGACAATGGAACCATTGCAGGAGAAGGGACAGAAAGATTGTAAGAGTCAGGGCTGGCTCATGAATACAGGGGAACACAGGCTTTCAGGCCACTGGAAACGAGCACATGTGAACTTGTGTCAGTGGTGGCATTGAGCCCAGGACCTATGTCA
>NW_008419286.1:0-299 GCF_000622305.1 Nannospalax galili | reverse complement strand
GATGTCACACTAGATGTCACAAAGGAACATTATAAAGACATATTGTAACACTGTGATGGCATATAGAGCAATATAATCGCACAAGGGGCGTGAGTGTTTGCACATTGGAGCATTGTGACGTCACATTGGGTCATTGTGACGTCCCAATGGAATATTGTGCAGTCAGAATGTAACAGTGTGATGGCACCATGGAGCACTGTGATGTCACAATTGAGGATTGTGATGTGACAAGGGAATATTGTAAAGGCGTATGGTAACATTGTGATGACATATTGGAGAAATATAATGGAACTTGGGGA
>NW_008419285.1:0-299 GCF_000622305.1 Nannospalax galili | reverse complement strand
CAACAGCCCTTGGAATAGCAGGCCTCCATCCAGCCAAGAAAGCAAATCAAGGACCCCATGTCACAGGCCTTCCAGTAAAGTCACTACCATGGCCACCCAGTGCTCTGCCTGCCTGCCTGCCCCACCCCTCACAGTGCCAGGGAGCAGAAGACAGAATGAAGTGACAGGACATATAAAATGGTCAGACTTCTTCCACCTACTTCAGGGAGGAAATGGATTCACTGGGGGCAGGTGCCAAGATTTGCCCCCAGTTTTTCCTGCACTGGACCTGGTCCCTACAGAGTCTTTGTGGGGAAAAG
>NW_008419284.1:0-299 GCF_000622305.1 Nannospalax galili | reverse complement strand
TTTTACTTACAGCTCTAAGGGAACATTGTTAAACGCAAAATTCTTCTATTCATTCGTTTTCACTCTAGTAAATACACTGCTAGGACTGTAGTTCTTTCTGCAGGAAGCAAGCACTCTGAAACAGAAGCAAAACATATTTTTCTGAAGCAACCAGAATGACATTGATGGCAAATACCTTTTACATACAACGCATAACGAATGAGGTCAAATGGAAAATACCACTCTTCATTCATTTTCACTATAGCAAGAACAATGCAAGAAGTGTTGTGTTTTCTACAGGAAAGCAAGCACTTAGATAC
>NW_008419283.1:0-299 GCF_000622305.1 Nannospalax galili | reverse complement strand
CATGCCTGGCACAAAATGAGATATTAGCAGTTGTACATGATGGTACAAGCCTATAATCCTAGCACTTGGGAGGGTAAGGCAGGAAGATTTCCAGTTCAAGGCCAGTGTGTGTTACATAGAGACCCTGTCTCAGAAAGAAGGAAAGAAAGAAAGAAAGAAAGAGAGAGAGAAAGGAAAAAGAGAGAAAGAAAAAGAGAGAGACAGAGAAAGAAAGAAGAAAATAATATACATTAAAAGGACTAAACACAGCCAGGCGTGGTGGCGCACATCTTTAATCCCAGCACTTGGGAGGCAGAGGC
>NW_008419282.1:0-299 GCF_000622305.1 Nannospalax galili | reverse complement strand
TCAAACCCAGGTCCTCTGCAAGAGCAGCCAGGGCTCTTAACCACTAAGCCAAATCTCCAGCCTCATGGCTTAGATTTGTAAATGAATTTTATTTTCTTCAGTATTTTCACATATTTATTTTACTTTCTTCCTTGGCAGCCAAATATTATATAGCCCTTTTCATTATAAAGCATAAAGTTTCAAGTGCTGCTTTCATGTATTTCAGCATCACCAGGCCCTAAAAGTCTTATTGTTGTTAAGGTGTTATGCTCCACTCCAGAAATGCCCCACCCAGAAAGAATGGTCCTGGCTGAAATGGT
>NW_008419281.1:0-299 GCF_000622305.1 Nannospalax galili | reverse complement strand
TTTTAAAAACCTATATTGAAAGTTGAATATGATGGTACTGGCATCTAATCTTAACACTTGGGAGGTAGAGGCAAGATGATCACAAGTTGAAGGCCAGGCCTTGGCAACAGAGTGAGGAGACCAACCTGGGCTACATGGAACCAATTTCAAAAAACAAAACAAACCTGTATTTATATTACTATGGTTTATAAATTTCAAAATGTTATACTACTACATAAACATTTAGTATAGGACAAATTGGATCCTGCTATGTAGGTCTTTAACTGTTTATAGTAATACAGTGGGAATTTTGACTATAT
>NW_008419280.1:0-299 GCF_000622305.1 Nannospalax galili | reverse complement strand
TAAATAAAATACATAAGTATCAAGGAGTTTCCACATATTCTGTGAATAGCACGTGACTATGTGAACAGGTTCATGCATATATGCAACTTGAAAAATCCTAAACTGTATGAAGTAGAAGACTATTTGCAATCTGTATTAGTCAGGGTTCTCCAAAGAAACAAAATCTGTAGAATGAATACATATGTATACAGATTTATCAGCTTAGGTCACGAGATAGAGTCCGAGTAGTCCAACAATGGCTGCACCAAACTGGAGAGACTGAGAATCCATAGTCACTCAGTCCACAAGGCTGGATGTCT
>NW_008419279.1:0-299 GCF_000622305.1 Nannospalax galili | reverse complement strand
TAGTATTAGAGTTAAGGATAGTTTTAAAGATAGGTTTTTGGTTAGGGCTTTGTTTAGGGTTAGAGTTATGCTTAGTTTCCTGTTTCAGGTTAGGTTTAGGGTTTTTGTTAGGTTTAGGGTTAGGGTTTTGTTTAGGGTAAGGATTAGGTTTAGGTTTAGTTTTGGGTTAGGGTTAAGGTTAGGGTCACAGCTAGGGTTAGGTTTAATGTGTGAGATAGGGTTATGGTTATGTTTAATGTTCTGGTTGGGGTTAGTGTTAGGTTCAGGATTAGAGTTGTGGTTTGGTGTCAGGTTAGAAT
>NW_008419278.1:0-299 GCF_000622305.1 Nannospalax galili | reverse complement strand
CTTCTTTTTAAGCTATTTTTTTATAGTCTTCCATGAAAGTCTCAGAAAAGCATATCAATGAAGTCCCAACACTTGGTTAATGGGTACACCTTTTCAATATGTCTCCAGCTAGTTATATTCCTAGAGTTGTCTGTTTCAAACCTCCATTCTTGCTTGGGAGAAGCAGAGTATATAAAGTGAGTTTTTTTAACTAAATGATTTAATAAATTTAAAACGTAAGGCCAATAGAAAATGCAGTATAAAGGAAGTGGGTCTGGTATGGAGCACTATCTCATTTGTTATGGATTCCTTTCAAAAGA
>NW_008419277.1:0-297 GCF_000622305.1 Nannospalax galili | reverse complement strand
CACACACACACACACACACACACACACACCATGATTAGCTTATACTTTGACCTCTCTCCACTGTAGACATATGGCCATGAGCACTACCTCCATCCTTGTCCTTCTTCACTTGATCCTAGTCCAGTTACTACTAGATCCAGGTTCATCCTACCCGTCAAACACATGCATTGTTACCTGTCTCCTCTGACCCTGCACAGGCTCAGCCACCATGATTTCCTGTGAAGCATCACCATAGCCTCCCACTGGCCACCCTGTGTTCCTTTCACACACACACACACACACACACACACACACACA
>NW_008419276.1:0-299 GCF_000622305.1 Nannospalax galili | reverse complement strand
CTTCCTCATGCAGCAGATGGTGATTAACACAGAGATCTAGGACTGGCCATGATTCAGAGAATAAGAAAGTGTAGAGTGCTTAGCCCTACAGAGGACACCTAAATCAAACCTGTTCCACAAGGTTTAGGGATCCTTACAGAAGAGGGGTGGAAAGATTGTCAGAACCAGAGGGGGTGGATGATCACAAGAAAACGTAGTTTTTCAGAGAACTGGGAAGCTACTCATATGAATTCACAGTAATTATGACAGTATGCACAAGATTCATGTAAACTCAATCCAGACAAAATTGCAGCATTAAA
>NW_008419275.1:0-299 GCF_000622305.1 Nannospalax galili | reverse complement strand
CATGTAGGGTTAAGTTTAAGTTCAGGTTAAGATTTATGTTAAGTGCTAGGTGTACAGTAGGACATATGGCTAGGGTTATGTTTAGGGTTAGGTTTTGGTTTGGAGTAATTATTAGGGTTAAGGTTAGGGAGGGGTTAGGGTTAGAGCTAGGGCTAGTTTTAGGGTTATGTTTAGGTTTAAGGTTATGGCAAGTTTAAGGTTTGTTTTAGGGTTAGAGTTAAGTTTCAGTTTTGTTTAGGGTTAGGTTTGGGGTTGGATCTAGGTTTATGTTTTTGTTAGGATTAGGGTTAGGCTTAGGG
>NW_008419274.1:0-299 GCF_000622305.1 Nannospalax galili | reverse complement strand
GATAAAGTAGGAAATGCACTGGCTTGTCCTGAAATTTACCACATACTTACACGTCAGGCATAGCGTTGTGCCTCCTGGCTTCTTGCTTGCGATGACGACATCGGTGTAAGCATCTCTGCTCAGACAGCAGGACCCAAGGCTGAGGTGGAGATAACTTCCTTGGTAAAGTGCTTGCCTTGTAAGCAGAAGGACCTAGTCAGATCTCCAGAACCTGTGTAAAGAAGGCAAGGAGTGATGGTGCCTGCTTATAACCCAATATCTCGGAAGGCAGAGGCAGGGAGATCCCTGGGGTTCCTGGT
>NW_008419273.1:0-298 GCF_000622305.1 Nannospalax galili | reverse complement strand
GCAGATGGTCGTGTCACCTGCTCCACTGACGTGCAGATGGTCGTGTACCCTGACCCCTGTGACGTGCACATGGTCGTGTCACCTGCCCCTTTGACGTGCAAATGGTCGTGTCATCAGCCCCCTCTTACGTGCACATCGTCGTGTCACCTGCCCCCTCTGACGTGCAGATTCTCATGTCACCTTTATGCTCTGATGTGCACATATTCGTGTCACCTACACTATCTGATGTGCAAATGGTTTTATCACATGCCTCTCTGACATGCACATGGTCAGGTAACCTGCTCTCTTTGACGTGCAC
>NW_008419272.1:0-299 GCF_000622305.1 Nannospalax galili | reverse complement strand
GTATATATTATATAATATGTATTACATTAAACAGGAAGCAGGCAATAAGAGAGAGGTAGAAATAGGGACAGGTTCTAAATACCATAACATTTTAATGAAAGTCACAAAAAGTCAATTAAAAAAGAAAAGAAAAAAGGAGAAAGGATTTGTAAAAAGTGAAGATAAATATATTTGAGGCAAAGGAGACGAGCAAAAAACGAACAAGATAATGGGAAAGGAAGTCAACCTGCGCTTTCGAAGGATCACTGTGCTTCCTGTTCTCTGCTTTGCGGGGAGGCGTACACACCCACTGGCTCCCT
>NW_008419271.1:0-292 GCF_000622305.1 Nannospalax galili | reverse complement strand
TGTGTGTGTGTGTGTGTGTGTGTGTGTGTGTGTGTGTTCCATTGTCATGGCTCACACCAACCAGGAGTTAAGATAACCCCCTGCCAGAGTCAGGTCTCTTGTCACCACGCAGGACACTTGGATCAACCTCAGATCCTCAGACTTGGCAGCAGGCACCTTTACCCACTGAGACATCCTGACAGCCCCTTTTGTGTTATTATTATTATTGTTGTTATTATTATTAATGGGGCTTTGGGTACTACTAACATTCCCCCTTCTGAAGAGGTAACCCTAAATCTTTTAAGGATTAGAT
>NW_008419270.1:0-299 GCF_000622305.1 Nannospalax galili | reverse complement strand
GGAAGAAGTGTGCTTGACCTGGATGTACCACTAACCCTAGTCCATCACGGTTTATGATGCAATCAATGTGGTCTAACATAATCACACATCACACACTGTCCCCAAACAAAGCAAGGCCTGTTGATTCCATCATCTTTTACAGCTCATATCTCACTGCTGTCTCAGAATTTGACGTCTCTGCATTCCTCTGAGACTTCCATGGAGCAAGTCCTAGGCCTTGTTTAGGACATAAAGTGATAAAACTGGCTCCAGTTTAGAAAATCCTTTCCTACACATACATCTTGTAGATTATTGTCAAT
>NW_008419269.1:0-299 GCF_000622305.1 Nannospalax galili | reverse complement strand
TACAATTATATAAAGTTTGGAGTTTATGCAGATTTCATGAGTTTCCCCAATAATGTCCTTACTCTGCTTCAGGACCCAATTTAGGGTGCCATATTACATTTGTTTGTCACATGACCTTAAATTAATCCCTTATGGTCTTCGAGGTTCCAAGTTTTCATGATTATTCATGACTTTAACATTTCTGAAAACACTCATTCACTATACTGTGCTTTCTCATAATTATATTGAGTTGATGAAATTTTCCAGTGTTGAGATATAGTTGTGATCTCATCAAAACAGAATAGTCATGATGCCAACAG
>NW_008419268.1:0-299 GCF_000622305.1 Nannospalax galili | reverse complement strand
GCCTGGTCTACATAGCAAGTTCTAGGCCAGCTGGGGCTACAGGGAGACCTGGTCTCAAAAAACAAATCAGGGCTGGAGAAATGGGTCAGCAGGTAAGAGCACTGGCCGCTCTTGCAGAGGACTTAAGTTCGATTCCCAGCACTCACATGGGAATCTCCCTAACTCCAGGTCCTGGGGATCCGACAACCTTGTCTGACCTCTGGGACCACTGCATGATATGGGTGCACCTATATGCAGGCAAAACACTCATACACATAAAATAAAAATAAAAAAATAAAAACCCCAGCTGGGTGTGGTGG
>NW_008419267.1:0-299 GCF_000622305.1 Nannospalax galili | reverse complement strand
GTCACCTGCCCCCTCTGATGTGCAGATGGTGGTGTCAGCTGCCCACTCTGATGTGAACATGTTCGTGTTACATGCCCACTCTGACGTTTAGATGAACATGTCACCTGCTCCCTCTGATGTGCAGAGGGTGGTGTAACATGATCCCTCTTACGTGCAGATGGTGGTGTCCACTCCCCCCTCTGTTTTGCAGATGGTCATGTCACCTGCCCTCTATCACGTGCACATGGTCCTGTCACCTACCCTCTTAGTCGTGCACATGGTCATGTCACCTGCCCTCTTTGACGTACACATGTTCATGT
>NW_008419266.1:0-299 GCF_000622305.1 Nannospalax galili | reverse complement strand
GTCTGTCTGTCTAAGTGATTCCATGTGTAGAGGTTGGAGGACAATCCAGGCCATCTTCTCTCCACCTTGTTTGCAGCAGGGTCTTCTGCTGTTTGCCACCACGTACAGGAGACTAGTTGGTCTACAGGCGTTCTCCTGTCTCTGCTTCCCATCTTATGCAGGAGCACTGGGATTACAGATGAGTGTTACCACACTCAGCTTTACATGGGTTCTAGGGATTTGAACTCAGGTCCTCACGCTTGTGTAGTAAGCACTTTACTCACTGAGCTATCTCACATCCCTGTATTTCTTTATGTCTC
>NW_008419265.1:0-298 GCF_000622305.1 Nannospalax galili | reverse complement strand
TGTGACACCAACATCTGCACGTCAGAGGGGGCAGGTGACACGACCATCTGGTAGTCAGAGGGGGAGGTGACACGACAATCTGCACGTCATTGTGGTCAGGTAACACGACCATCTCCAGGTCAGAGGGTGCAGGTGACATGACGATCTGCATTTCTGTGGGGTGAGCTGACACGACCATCTGCACATCAGAGGGGGCTGAAGACACAACCATCTTCATGTCAGAGGGGGCAGGTGACACGATCATGTAAACGTCTCAAGGGGCAGGTAACATGACCATCTTTATGGCAGAGAGGGCAGG
>NW_008419264.1:0-299 GCF_000622305.1 Nannospalax galili | reverse complement strand
AGATGGGATGTGATTGTCCTTCCTTCAAGATTGTAAATTTTGAAGGACTTTAGATCAAGTTTAGAAGCTGTGCAGTCAGAAAGATTTGGTTTGCATGTCTTATTTACAGAAATGGAGATTTTGGACTCCTTTCTCAATGAAGGGGAAATTTGGAGTTTCTCTTCATGAGCAGGGGAATGCCTGTGGCCCTTCTGATAAGCGGGACAAATTTCCAGGTTCTCCTTAACAAGATGGAGAGCACCTGCAGACCTCCTGAGGAGACGAAGAACTTTGAAAATTCTCTTTATGAGAGGGAGAAT
>NW_008419263.1:0-299 GCF_000622305.1 Nannospalax galili | reverse complement strand
CATTCCTGCTGTCCCAGCGATCCTCCTGCCTCAGCCTCATCAGTGCTGGTATCACAGGTTCGAGTCACCATGCTTGGCTGAGTTGAGACTAGATGACAACTAGATTTCTAGTGCAAAGCATGCTGGGAGCAGCATCTAGTCCGAGGGTACAGGATGGGACAATTCTAGCACAAAGTGTAGAAACTAGTACTGAGTTCTAGAGGGTAAAAGGATCATCTAAGATATGGAGTGTCAGAAACTAGAACTTGGCTCTGGACTGGGCCAGTGAGTGGGGCTCAGCTCTACAGGCTCAGTGTGGA
>NW_008419262.1:0-299 GCF_000622305.1 Nannospalax galili | reverse complement strand
AGCACCAGGACACAGATAAAAACTCTCAGTGGGATATAGTTTAATTTCGCACGGACAAATTTCCTTCTGGGGAGGGAAAAAGTGTCCACCCACAGGTTGTGAGCTGGGGTCTTTTATAGGGGGAGGCGTCGGGGGGAGTGCAGAAGGCCAGAAGAAATTTTTTTTTTAAGTTGGGGGGGGAGTGGGAGAGCCGGACTGTTAAAACCTGACCCCCTTTTGAGATCAAAGGGGAAGCCTGATGTGCTGATCAAACTGGAGAAAAGTCTGCTTTTGACTTCAAAGACCAGGGTACTTATCTT
>NW_008419261.1:0-299 GCF_000622305.1 Nannospalax galili | reverse complement strand
TGAAGATATTTTCACAGTGGTAAAGTCCCAGTCCACAAATGCTGTGTCGATCATGGTAAATGCAGCTATTAGGGATATTGTACACATTACCAATAAATGGACAGTTACTGGGATTATTGCAGGAAAAGCTTTAATTGGATTTGAGAACCCTTTCTGATAGTCTTTGCTAAATTCAATAAATTCACCTCCTTTCAAATTAGCAGAGGCTTTCAGCCCTGGCTTATTGGCCATTTCTCCTGAAATATGAAGAGCTTTTGATGAATTGTACAGTGTAGGTTGACCTTAGCTTCATTTCTTCT
>NW_008419260.1:0-299 GCF_000622305.1 Nannospalax galili | reverse complement strand
GTTCAGCTGACCATGTCATGTTTGTTTCCCGTTGCCTTGCAAACCTACGGTTGTCAAGGACCAACCTACGATATGTGTTGTCTCCATGGTGATGAAATCACACCTGTGTTTGTTGTCTGTCACCTTAGTTACTGAGAGTATGGTATATAGTATTCTTCTCTCCTGTATGGGTATCATCATTTGGCTTCCACTTCTGATAAGTTTGCTTCCTACCTTGGTGTATACCTTCACATTCATATTTCCTTTACAGCTGACTTCACTTCAACAATTTGTTTCTTGCAGCTTCATCTTCACTACAT
>NW_008419259.1:0-299 GCF_000622305.1 Nannospalax galili | reverse complement strand
CATTGGAACATTGTGAAGTCATATTGGAACATTGTGATGGCACATTGGAACCTTGTGATGGCACATTGGCGTACTGTGATGTCACCTTTGAGCATTGTCATGTCACACAGGATCACTGTGATATTACAATGGAGCTCTGTGAATTCATATTGTAAAATTGTGTTGGCACCGTAGAGCATTGTGATGGTACATGAAGCGATAGTGTTGGAATACTGAAGCATTGTGATGTCACACTGGAGGATTGTAATGTCAAATTGGATCATTGTGAAGTCATATTGTAACAGTGTGAGGCGCATTTG
>NW_008419258.1:0-299 GCF_000622305.1 Nannospalax galili | reverse complement strand
AGTTCAAGACCACTCTTAACTATATAGTGAGTTCGAGTCCAGCCTGAGGTACGTGAGACTATGACTCAAAACAATTCCATTATTTATTTATTTATTATTTGTTTATTTTGTTTATTATTTGTTTATTTATTATTTGTTTATTCATTGAGATTTTGTAAATTTGGGTTTATGTCTAGGAACACAGATCATTTGAGTTGTTCTCAAAAGATCACAGGACCCATTTCTAATCTAGATGGACCATTGTTTTCTATTCAGACATGATGAGTTTTGTTTTCCCTTTCTGTTCATTTTGTTAGTAC
>NW_008419257.1:0-299 GCF_000622305.1 Nannospalax galili | reverse complement strand
CAGTTCCGTGCTGCCCTGCTAGAGGCAGGTATGCCTGAGAGCACAGAGGACAAGTAGCCACCAGCCCTAGAGGAGGAGCCTCACGGTGGGAGAGGCCAGCCGCTGCCTGCCCCCTCCCTCCCTGGAATAGCCCCTCTTCCTGCCCCCACCCTTGTCCCCAGTGCGAGCCCTCCACCGCCCTCTCTTCTCCGCGGCAAGTTTGATGCTGAAGCGCAAGAAGTGTCCTGAGATGCTGCGTTCTATCCCGAAGCGATGTTTCAACAGGCAGGTCCCCTGAGGTACAGAACGTCGGAACCCAT
>NW_008419256.1:0-299 GCF_000622305.1 Nannospalax galili | reverse complement strand
TGACATGGTCCTTGAGCTCAACTTTTCAGAAAGACAAAGAACTAACATAAGGGTGATTATTACTTCTGCAAGATGAGGAAAATTATTCTAGGCAGTTCATACACATATAATCATGGAAAGACTCACATTATCTTCTGGGACCTGCAGATAGAATGATAATGATGAAAGCCAGGCAAATCTGAGCACCCAGTCTGGGTTTCCCCTGAAAGGTATTTTATTGAGAACAGCCCTGCTCCAAGTATGGCCTGGGAACTGAGACTGCTCTGCAGATTCTGTGATTGATCTTCTATGACATAACG
>NW_008419255.1:0-299 GCF_000622305.1 Nannospalax galili | reverse complement strand
CCTTCTGATGTGCAGATCGTCCGTGTCTCCTGCCCCCTCTGACATGCACATGGTCGTGTCACCAGCTCCTCTGCCCTGCCCTGTAGATACCCATGTCACCTGCCCCCTCTGCCTTGCAGATGGTCGTATCACCTGCCCTGCTGACATGCAGATGGTCGTATAACCTCCCCCTCTGACGTGCACATGGTTATGTCATCTGCCCTCCTTGACATGCACATGTTCGTGTAACGTGCCCTCTCTGCCGTAAAGATGGTCGTGTCACCAGCCCCCTCTAATGTGCACATGGTCGTGTCACCTGC
>NW_008419254.1:0-298 GCF_000622305.1 Nannospalax galili | reverse complement strand
ACACACACACACACACACACACACACACACACACAGTATGGTGAGGCGTAAAGAGAAGATCTGAGGTTCTCATCATCAGAAGCTCTCTGGAGACCCTGAATGAGTCACTCAGGCCCGGGGCAACAAACAAGACACATTTAGGCTATAAGATGCTTATTGTAAGGAAATGTAATTAATTACTTGATAAAAGCAGGCAATATGACACAGAGTTGCTGGAATAATCTGTCTTTAAGACACTGAGTTTTTATTTGGTGAGTTGCACACAGTTCCTTACTTGAAATGACCTTGTAATGTGCTT
>NW_008419253.1:0-299 GCF_000622305.1 Nannospalax galili | reverse complement strand
AAATCCCAGCAGCTGCCTCGGGGAGGAGAGTAGGGGGAAAAGAAAAAGCCACGGCTGTTTAGACGGCATGGAGGTCAGATATATGGGGGACCAGCACCCACGTGGTGGGGAGGGGAAGGGAACTTCAGAGAAAAATTAAAGCAATCCAAGATGGTGGGGCAGCCCAGAGTGTTCAAAGTGGGCAAAAGTTATGTGAGACACATGCTTGTGACATGGTCCATAAGCACTGAGCCACCAGGTAAGGCTCTGGGAGCAACAAAAGTTCAGTATCCCATGAACACCCAGGTATTAGCATAACT
>NW_008419252.1:0-300 GCF_000622305.1 Nannospalax galili | reverse complement strand
TCTGGCTCTTGAAAAGCTCAGAGTTTCTTTCTAGGTAACATACCTGTTTTTGCTGTCCTAGATCTAAGACACAAACAAGAAGAAAGTATGGAGAAGGAGTCTTCTGTTTGTGACATAGGCAAGAACAAGGGAATGCACTGTGTACTGAGAAATTAAACTCCCCTCCCTGCATGCCTGCATGTATGAGCACACACGTGGCTATTCGATGGTGACAGCATACTCCTGCACAGCATGAGAAACTAGGACTCAGTGACCCCTGAAGTCCATCCAAGTCTGTGTAAGTCCTTCAACATAAAAAAA
>NW_008419251.1:0-299 GCF_000622305.1 Nannospalax galili | reverse complement strand
CCTGAAGACCAGCTCTCATAGTTTTGGAGAACACTATGCAAGCTGCTAAGGGAAAACATCATCAATGTTCAATCCCAGCTTTAAGGCCTAATGACCAAAACAATGACAGGCACAGCAAATTATATTGGGGCAGTAGTAGCACTTTTATCTTGTGGGTAATAAACAGCTACCTAATTGAACTTAAAGCCCACTTAATCACAGGAAACTCATGTGTGGTACTGTAACCATACCCAAATACACATGGATGCAGAGGTCATAGATCTTAGAGAAACCCCCAAGGCTGTCACATCCCTAGACAA
>NW_008419250.1:0-299 GCF_000622305.1 Nannospalax galili | reverse complement strand
TCTCACTTCCAGGCTAGCTTATTGCACTGCCTGATAGGATTACAACTCACACAAGAAAAAGATCTGTAAGACAGATCTGTAGATCTTTAGGAAACCTTCAGAACAAACGAATCCCTGAATAAATCAGCCTTGGAAAATACTAGAACAGAACAGCTCAGAAGGACCCAGGCAGAAGAATCCTGAGACTCTCTCAAGGTTTCTAGCCTCCTACCCCAAGAACAAACTCCTGAAACCATGCAATGGTGAGGTTCATGTGGATTATGCACACCTGGGGCAGGGGCGGTCTCCGGGGGGGGGGG
>NW_008419249.1:0-299 GCF_000622305.1 Nannospalax galili | reverse complement strand
CCTGCCCCCTCTGACGTGCAGATGGTCTTGTCACCTGCCCCTCTGCCATAAATATGGTCGTGTCACTTTCCCCTCTGGCGTGCACATGGTCGGGTCTCCTGCCTACTCTGCCATAAAGAGGATCGTGTCACCTGCCCCCTGTTACTGGCAGATGGTCATGACACCTGACCCTCTGACATGCAGATGTTCATGCCATCTGACCATTCTGACGTGGACAACGGCGTGTCACCTCTCCCCTCTGACGTGCAGGTGGTCGTGTCACCTGCCCCTCTGCCATAAATATGGTCGTGTCACATGCC
>NW_008419248.1:0-299 GCF_000622305.1 Nannospalax galili | reverse complement strand
TGTGTGTGTGTGTGTGTGTGTGAGTGCGTGGTCATGCGTGTGCATGTGTGTGTGCACATGTGTGTGTGCGCATGTGTATGTGTACATGTGTATGTATGTGTGTATGTGTATGTGTGTGCATATGTATATGTGTGTATGTGTGTGCGTGTGTGCATGTGGAGTTACCCTCTGCCCCTCCCAGATGCCATTTCTCTTGGCTGCCCATCAGAACTTGAGGGTAAGACCTTATCGTTGCACACACCAAACACTGGTCACAGGACATGGAGAAATCAAATCAGTTCTGACCCAGAAGTTCCCTC
>NW_008419247.1:0-299 GCF_000622305.1 Nannospalax galili | reverse complement strand
ATATATATATATATATATAATCTCACTAACCATGTTGATGGTATACACTGTTGACCAGTTATCGGTGTTTGGGCAAGTGCCATAATTGATGCCGAGAAGAATATTTACAAACAAATCTTTGTGTGGAGTGTTTTCATCTCTTTTGGATAATACTTAGCAGCAGGATTGCTGTATCATAGGGTGGGTGTATATACAGATAACCGAGGGACTGACATGCTAGTTTCTAATTTTGCATTCTCACCAGTATGTGAGAGTTCTTTTTCCTCCATTTGTATATGTGTGTGTGTGTGTGTGTGTGT
>NW_008419246.1:0-299 GCF_000622305.1 Nannospalax galili | reverse complement strand
ACAAACACTGAAGAAGCAAAAAGTCATAGACTGGCTGATAAAGCAGCAAAGAGAGCTGCCCTGTATGGAGGAGCACGTCCTGAGAGAACCCGTCCTGTTCACTATTACACTCTATCTCTGAGCTCAACAGATGGTGTGAGAGCAAGAAAAGGCCAATGGGCAATGAAAGAGTTGTTGTTAGGGTTTTGAGTCACAAAGCACAGAAACAGAGCACAGGAAAGAAGGAGACCATAACTGACCTCAGACAAGTTTGCACTTATTGAAGCATCTCAGGAAGGGACAGTGAACAGAAGCCTTCC
>NW_008419245.1:0-299 GCF_000622305.1 Nannospalax galili | reverse complement strand
TGCTCCAATGTGCAAACACTAATCCCACATGTGCCATTATATTGCTCAAATTTGCCATCACAATTTTGTAATATGGCTTCTCAATGTTCCACTGTGCCATCACAACGCACCTATATGCCATCACAGTGCACATTGTGCCAACGTGATGAGCAATTGTGTCATGACCAGAATCCGTTGTGTCGTCATCATGCTCCATATGCAAACACAGTGCTCAGTGTTCCCTCACAATCCGCAAATTTGACCACACGATTCTCCATAGTACCATCACAATGTTACACTAGGACTTCACAATGTTCCAT
>NW_008419244.1:0-299 GCF_000622305.1 Nannospalax galili | reverse complement strand
TGACATGACCATGTGCACGACAGAGAATGCAGGTGACATGACCATGTGCACTTCACAGAGGGCAGGTGACACAACCATCTGTTTGTCACAGGGGACATGTGACATGACCATCTGCACGTCACAGGAGGCAGGTGACACGACCATGTGCCCATCAGAGGGGCAGGTGACATGACAATCTACATGTCAGAGCGGGCAGAAGACACCACCATCTGCACATCTGAGGGGACGGAGACACGACCATCTGTAAGTCAGACGGGGCAGGTGACACAACCATGTGCACATCAGAGGGGGCAGGTGAC
>NW_008419243.1:0-299 GCF_000622305.1 Nannospalax galili | reverse complement strand
CCTCTGACATGCACATGGTCGTGTCACCTGCACCCTTTGACTTGCAGATGGTCCTGTCATCTGGTCCCTCTGATGTGGAGATGGTCGTTTCACCTGCCCCCTCTGACGTGCAGATTGTCCTGTCACTTGCCCCATCTGATGTGCAGATAGTCGTGTCACCTTCCCTCTCTGATGTGCACTTGGTCGTTTCATGTGCCCTCTCTGACGTCCACATGGTCATGTCACCTACTCTCTTTGACGTGCACATCGTCGTGTCACCTGCCATTTTTGACGTGCACATGATCGTGTTACCTGCCCTC
>NW_008419242.1:0-299 GCF_000622305.1 Nannospalax galili | reverse complement strand
TCCATTGTGACATTACAATGCTCCAATGTGCCAACCCTATCTCCCCATGTGTCATTATATTGCTCTAATGTGCCTTCACAATGTAACAATATCACTTCACAGTATGACATCACAATACTGCAATATACCAACCCTGTTGGCCAATGCGCCATTCTATTGCTCCAATGCGCCATCACTCTGATACAATATGATTTCACAAAACTCCATTGTGAAGTCACAATGCTCCAAGTGCCAACACTTTCGTCCTGTGTGCCATTATATTGCTCCAATGTGCCAGAAAACTGTTACAGTATGACTTC
>NW_008419241.1:0-299 GCF_000622305.1 Nannospalax galili | reverse complement strand
GTCCTGGAACTCACTATGTAGACCAGGATGGTCTTGAACTCACAGAGATCCTCCTGCCTCTGCGTCCCGAGTGCTGGGATTAATGGCGTGCACCACCACTCCTGGCCCAAAAATAATAAATTTTTTAAAATTAAAAATTATTGTGTGAGTATGATGTGAGGGGGTCACACATGCCACTGGGTGTGCGTTTAGAGGTCAGAGGACAACTGTGCAGAGTCAGTCCTCTTGATCCACCTTTACATGAGTTTTGGTGATCTAATTCATGTTGCCAAGACTGTGCAGCAAACTCCTTTACCAAC
>NW_008419240.1:0-299 GCF_000622305.1 Nannospalax galili | reverse complement strand
TGTGCGGGGCTCCTGAGCTGTCACCTGCTCTCCAGCAGATTCTCAGGTCAGATAAAAACTGAGAAGCACTGAGCTGTAGACAACAAAGCCACAAGCTCCCCACCTCCCTCTCCCATTACCTGGAGTTCTAATGAATGAAGTCTCAAATGACCTAAAGAAAATGGGGAGTTCTGGTCATTAAAGTCAGGCTTCCATTTGAGATGATCCCACCTCCCCAAAGAAACCCTGATGCAAACCTGTCCCCAAGGGGTGAAACACATCTAGAAAAATTTGTGACCATGACCAGGAATTTTCAAGAA
>NW_008419239.1:0-299 GCF_000622305.1 Nannospalax galili | reverse complement strand
CTGGGGTAAGATGAAATCTTAAATTGGTTTTGATTTGCATTTCCCTAATTACTAGTGGTGTTGAACATCTTTTAAGATACTTCTTAGCCATCTTTATTTCTTCTTTAGAGAACTCTCTTTTCAACTCCTTAGCCCATCTTTTAACTGGGTTACTTCCTTTCTTGATTCTTTTTTGAGTTAGTTATATATTCTGGATGTCAAACCTCTGTCAGATGTATCACTGGTGAAGATTTTCTCCCATTATGTGGGTTTTCTTTACACTTCCCTGGTTGCCTTCTTTGATGTACAGAAGCTTTTTA
>NW_008419238.1:0-299 GCF_000622305.1 Nannospalax galili | reverse complement strand
CAGGTTCAATTTTCAGGAACCACAGGGCAGCTGATATCTGTCTATAATGCCAGTTCCAGGGGATCCATTGCCCTCTTCTGACCTCTGTGGAAATTGCAGGGCATGGCTGCACTTACATACACACAGGCCATATACTCATACACATAAAATAAAATTTTTGAAAAAAAGAATGAGTCAAGGTGGTTTAGAACAATAGTGGGATGACTTGAGCCATACAGTAAGAATCTGTTAGTAAACTGGAAGGCAGTAAAGGAAGGAAAAAGTCCTGCTTCCTGGGTGGTGGCTCTTCTGGGGTTACA
>NW_008419237.1:0-299 GCF_000622305.1 Nannospalax galili | reverse complement strand
CCTGGCCTACACATGAACTTTTTTTTTCTTGGTGTTTTTGAGACAGGGTCTCCTTATCAGCTCAGCTGGCCTGGAACTTGATATGTAGACCAGGATGGCCTTGAACTCAGAGGTCAGCCTGTCTCTGCCTCCCAAGTCCTGGGGCTAAAGGGGTGCACCACCACGCCCAGCTGAACACACATGAACTTTTTTAAAAAATGTATTTTATTAGCCAGGCATGGTGGCATATGCCATTAATCCCAGCACTCAGGAGGCAGAGGCAGGCAGATCTTTTGTGAGATCAAGGTCAGCCTGGTCTA
>NW_008419236.1:0-299 GCF_000622305.1 Nannospalax galili | reverse complement strand
AAACAGAGAGAGCCAGACAGACAGACAGAGACAGAGAGTCTGAGGGCAACGTTGGGAGTCAGTTCTCGCCTTCTACCACGTGGGTCCTAGGGATCAAACTCAGGTCATCAGGCTTAGTAGCAGGCACCTTTACCCACGGAGCCGTCTCACCAGCCCAACATCAGTTTCTTAGTCTTCTGGTTCTCAAAGGAGAATTGCCCCTTTCTGTCATCACCAATAATAAACATTTTTCACATTCAGCCCATTTAGGATTTGTTGTGGATTACGGCATAAGCTGAGGCTCAAAGCCGAATCTTTTT
>NW_008419235.1:0-299 GCF_000622305.1 Nannospalax galili | reverse complement strand
CTTTTCTCATTTTAAAGAACAGATACTTTAGTTCTCAATTAAGAGTTGTAATGCAATAATAAATACTAATTTTTAGAAAGAATATTTTTCTGCTAGTGTAACTATCACTTTAAATTAATTAGTGACCAATTAATGCACATATGAGTCTTTGGACTAAAGCTTTGTAGATTCTTGTGTCTTCGGTAATTGTCATAAACTAATGCTTCAAGTAAACTGCCGGTGAAATAGTTTAAGATGTCATTGGATAAAGTGAATTGTTAATTGCATCTCTTCCTGGTACTATAACTCAGGAAAAGAAA
>NW_008419234.1:0-298 GCF_000622305.1 Nannospalax galili | reverse complement strand
GATGGTCATGTCACCTGACCACTCTGACGTGCAGATGGTCGTGTCACCTGCGCTCTGACGTGCAGAAGGTCGTGTTACGTACCCCCTCTGATGTGCACATGGTCGCGTCACCTGCCCCCTCTGACGTGCTGATGGTCACGTCACCTGCCCTCTGTGATGTGCAGATGGTCCTGTCAGCTGCTCCCACTGACATGCAAATGTTGGGGTAACAGGCCCCCTCTGACGCGCAGATGGTCATCTCAAATGTCCCCTCTGACGTGCAGATGGTCGTGTCACCTGCCCCTCTGATGTGCCGATG
>NW_008419233.1:0-299 GCF_000622305.1 Nannospalax galili | reverse complement strand
GTATTTCTGGAAATGTGTTTTCTTTCAACTTGGAGAGGAAATTTAATTTGTGTGCAGTGGTTTGTCTTTGAAAATTACTTTTAGCTTGTCTGTATTCATTTATACAGACATAAATTTACCCAAATATTGAATAGAGCCATGCCACAGCGTCTACTTCTCGGCGATGTTCTTTCTCTGCCTCACTACCCTTATTACATTTTTATCTACTTATTCTCCACTCAGTACACCTGTGCTAACCACAGAGTAGCTATCTTTCTCTGTTTATATATTCCTAGTCAAACATGTGCACATATGTGTGT
>NW_008419232.1:0-299 GCF_000622305.1 Nannospalax galili | reverse complement strand
GATTATATATATATATATATATATATATGAATAACAATACAGAATAATTCTCCCTCTACCAGCTGCAATCAATTGTCAACTCCTCTTCAGCAATAGATGGGGCCTAGAAAGCAACTCTCCCAGCTGCACTGGAATTTTGACTGATTTGATCTTGTACAGGTCTTATGCAGGTAACACCAGCTACTATGCATTCACGTGATGAATATAATAAGCATGTAAAGTCCTGAAGTTCGCATTTCACAGCATGTCTCCCCATCACCTGGCCCTTGCATTCTTTCTGCCTCTTCTTCTGAGATGTC
>NW_008419231.1:0-299 GCF_000622305.1 Nannospalax galili | reverse complement strand
GGGAGAGAGCTACTGCTAGAACAGACGTGGATCTCAGCTCAGAGAAAGGTGGAGACCAAGGAGTGAAGCCTGCTGGGTTTGTTCATGGCCACAGTTGTACCTGGAGACAAGATCTGACTTCTCTACTCCTTTTCACCTCCCTCCCCTCTCATGAACTCTAAAAGTGAACTCCTGCTCAAACCTAATCGAACCAAACTAAATCAAAACAAGCAAAACCATCTTTTCCTGTAACATTGTTGTCTGGAGTATCTTTGATTGAAGGCAAAATCTACAACATATTAACTAAACAAATGCCTGTC
>NW_008419230.1:0-299 GCF_000622305.1 Nannospalax galili | reverse complement strand
TGTAGATGTGTCATTTAGGGCTGGGCACCTCACAGACACTTATTCTCTGCACTTGACCAGTTGTAGAACTTTGTAATAGTCACTATCTGTTGAAAAAAGAAGCTTCTTTGAGTAGTGAGAGGTATACTTGTCTATAAATATAAGGATATGTATTTAGAGTACAGTAAGAAATTATACTAGTCTAGGGATGTGACAAAATGTTTTTCTTTAGGATCTATGAAATTGCCAGCCACATGTTTGACTGTATTTATAGAACTGCATGAGAATGTGCCTTAAGAGTAATTTCTTTGTTTTTTTTT
>NW_008419229.1:0-299 GCF_000622305.1 Nannospalax galili | reverse complement strand
CTGAAATTAAAATGAAAATACAACAAAACCTCTGGGACACACTAAAAGCAGTCCCAAGAGGGAAATTAATAACTGTATGTACCTACACTAAAAACTCAGAAAGAGCCAAGCGTGAAGGTGCACATCTGTAATCATAGCATTCAGAAGGCGGAGACAGGTGGATCTCTGTGAGATCAAGTCTACCCTGTTTTACACAGCAAGTTCTAGGCCAGCTGGAACAATAGAGACAGCCTGTCACTCCCCTCCCAAAAAAAAGTCAGAAAAAGCACAAATAAATGACTTAATGATACAACTCAATA
>NW_008419228.1:0-299 GCF_000622305.1 Nannospalax galili | reverse complement strand
GATGTACCTGGTTTTGACTTGGGACCCTCAGAAGGAAGAACAGCTTGTGGAGAAACGGAAGACACGACACGTTTGTTGAATTTGTAGTTTCTACAGGAGACATGCAGGGGACAACTGTGCCTTAGCTGGGGCTGCTGAGTTGGATGAAGCTTTAAGGAGGCATCAAGGTTAGAAAGTGCAGTGGCAGAGGAGACCCAGAGAGCAACCCGCAGCATGCTTTTAAAAGTTTATTTAAAAATTTACATGTGTGTGTATGTGTCTTGTGTTGTATGCCCATGTGTCTGAGGAGGCCAGAAGAT
>NW_008419227.1:0-299 GCF_000622305.1 Nannospalax galili | reverse complement strand
CTGGACTGTCTTCATATACAGGGCAGGAATTACATGCTGGGAATCTACATGCAAAGTGGCTCATCCCAGCTGTGGGAGGAGTCCTACAAATTAGAGACCTCTTCTGACACCCACAGTCCATCACCACATGCAGGCATTTGTTCTATTATTACGATACCCACTGCTCTCTCCACAGTCTACTAAAGAAACTTGTTTTCTTTCTACTCTGGTCTAAAGGATGAATTCTCCTACCAACCTACAAAACCACCCACCAACATGGCCTATGGTTAATTAGGCAAAAAACTTGTTAGAATTATCTA
>NW_008419226.1:0-299 GCF_000622305.1 Nannospalax galili | reverse complement strand
ACACCCTGTGGCTGTTGGTTTGCCACACCTGTGCACATCTCCAGTGCCAGGGAAGGAGATCTCATGATGAGCAAGGCCCAGTTCCCACTCTTTAGATGCAGCCAGTGCAATGGAGAAGAACTGCATTAGAATGAGAATGTAGAGAATGCAGAACTGAAAAACGCAGCCCCTTCCCTGCTCAACTGCAGCCCCTCTCCCCACCCAGTCAAGATACATCTCTGGCCGTGTGGTGAGGTCAGAGCCCTGCTGGATTGGAGTAGTGTTTGTTCCTGTGGCTGATGAACTGCCTCCCCTCCCCC
>NW_008419225.1:0-299 GCF_000622305.1 Nannospalax galili | reverse complement strand
TTCAAATAGACATTTGGTTAAAAGGACTGCAGATAGTCATTTTGATATATAATTAAAATGAAGCAATAATAGCATTTTATTAAAAACAATTCGTGGGGTTGGAGAGATGGCTCACGGCTTATGGTTTCTGCCTGTTCTTGCAGAGGACGCTGCTTTGATTCCCAGCACCCACATGGTGGCTAACAACAATTCACAACTCCAGTTCCAGGGGATCCGCAGCACTCTTCTGACCTCCTCAAGCACTGCACAACACCGGTGCACTTACATTCGTGTTGGCAATATACTTATACACAAAAAAT
>NW_008419224.1:0-299 GCF_000622305.1 Nannospalax galili | reverse complement strand
GATTCGAACCTGGGCCTTCTGCAAGAACAACCAGTGTTCTTAACTACTGAGACATCTCTCCAGCCCCAATTCCACCATCCATGTTAAGTCTTATCCAATTAAGCAAATTCATTTGTCCCTCAGTACGTATTCATCCACTGGAGTCTAGTCAGCCTATCTAGGATTGTAAGTAAGGCATACTCTCCCTTATCCAGTAGTAATCAGTCTCCAGTAGTTCTCAATCTAGGGCTGGCCCACCACTCATTTCTCTCACTCTACTCTGGACCCTTGTCTGATTGAGTTGGCATGGGTCCTGTGCT
>NW_008419223.1:0-296 GCF_000622305.1 Nannospalax galili | reverse complement strand
GTGTGTGTGTGTGTGTGTGTGTGTGTGTTGGGGGTATGGGATGGTAGTCTAGGGATGGGCAGAGACTCACACTAACTCATAAGGTACCAAGTGACTTGTGTGGATGCCACTGTCACCCCTATTTGCAGAGTTGATGGAACATGCTCAAGGGCTTTCACCTAGTTTGTGTAGGTCTGAGATCTAAACTAAGGCTTGTCTGACAGTTCACGGAACAGTGGTGCAGAGCAGGCACTGCGATTTGGATGTGCTTTGTCCCCCAAATGTGCATGTGCTGGAAGTTGGTCCACAAAGTAACA
>NW_008419222.1:0-299 GCF_000622305.1 Nannospalax galili | reverse complement strand
CTAACAGTAATGTCACATTCATCCAGGGGATGATTATCTGAGAAAAAGGCCGTCTACGGAGGCTGGGTGGACTGGGATTGAGGGCTAGAAGTTGACATAGCGAGTCTGGTGGTGGTGAGTTATTACAGAGGTTACAGTCAGGACTCTGATAAGGCTTTAGACCCAGCTGGGACTCGATGGTCATCCTAGACAGTAAGTGGTGCCTAACTTTGACCTGGCAGGATCAAGTCTAGGAAGATAATATGGCTCCTCCCTCCCTTTTGAGTGGTTAAATAGCAACTGCTTCAGAGAACTCTTTC
>NW_008419221.1:0-299 GCF_000622305.1 Nannospalax galili | reverse complement strand
CTAGGTGTCCAGCACTCTGTGGGGTCCAGGGCAGGGAGTTACATCCTCTCTCAGTCATGTGTTCAATAAGTTCCTGGGCCTGGGCCTGGTTTCCTTGATAAGATTTTAATTTGCCCATGTGCCCCCTACAAGCTCAATTCATCCAAATAAATTTATAGGCTAGAACTCTTTCTGCTCTCAGGAATAAGTCTTTTATCAGTCTGTGGTACATTGATGGTGCTGGACAGATGATGGTATTTGCAGATCCGCAATCATCTTTTACCCTTGAAATGGAGTCAAAAGAAGAGTCTCTCACGGCA
>NW_008419220.1:0-299 GCF_000622305.1 Nannospalax galili | reverse complement strand
CTCCACTGCGCCTTCTTGGAACCTTTGTCTAATATCAGATTCCTGAAATTGCGTGGACCTGGGTTTGGGTCTTCAGTTACGTTCCATTGATCTATGTGTCTGTTTTCTGCCAGTACCATGCTCTTCCTCCTCCTCCTCCTCCTCCTTAATAAATATAGCTCTGTAATATCATCTGAGGTCTGGCATGATGTCTCCCCCAGGATTTCTTTGCTTATCTGGGGTCTTGTGCCATTCAGTATGAATTTCAGGATTGTTGCTTCTAATTTTGTGACGAACGTCCCAGGGATTTTGGTTTGCGA
>NW_008419219.1:0-299 GCF_000622305.1 Nannospalax galili | reverse complement strand
ACTTAGAAACCAGGAGCAAATGATCTAGACCCAGCTGCCAGGCCAGAGCCCTGGAGCTGGCTCCAGCCCCGGACTCCTGAGGGCTCCTACCTAGCCACGGCACTCTCCTCCCTTTGCATCCGCTGACATTGCCAGGGAGCACTCCACTGCCACCTCTGCCTCCCTCACTCTTCTCTGGCCAAGCTTGTCCAGAACTGCATCCCTTTGGCACCTGCCAACACGCACGCCCTGAGCCCAGTGGGCCAGGTCGCCAGCCATCATTCTCACACAAACTTTAGCTCAGCATCTCTCCCCGCCCC
>NW_008419218.1:0-299 GCF_000622305.1 Nannospalax galili | reverse complement strand
AATTATCAATCGATTTAGTTTCTACCCACTCAGATATTGCAGAAGACATACCTTACTTAATTTTGGGAAGACTGTATGACCTATATTTTCCAACAAATACTAGTATATCACCTTTTACTAATATACTTGTCATTTTTTTCAGACGTTCCATGGTCAAGACATTCTGTGAGCATAAAGAAGATCTTCAGGATAGAGAAACTTTCACTTGGATAGCAAATGCCAATATGATCATGACAATTTCTAGTGACCTAACCCCATGTGAAAACAATGTGTGTGGGAAGGTTTCCATGTGTCACTCA
>NW_008419217.1:0-299 GCF_000622305.1 Nannospalax galili | reverse complement strand
CTGCCCCTTGGAGGAACTAGCCAATTGGGAGACAAATATACTTTGATAATATTCACCCCCGTTACACTCACTACTCCCCCATGCATCATCCACTTCCTTTTCTCTAACAGATCCTTTCCCACTTTCATGAACACCCCCCCATTCACATATAAGAGAAAATATATACTAGCCTTTCTCATTCTAGTTTATTTCACTTACCATGATCTCCAACTCCATCTATTTTCCTACAAATGATATGATTTTGTTTTTGTGTATGTATTAGTCACTTTTCTGTTGCTGTGATAGAAACACTGACCCAA
>NW_008419216.1:0-298 GCF_000622305.1 Nannospalax galili | reverse complement strand
TGTGCCCTGTGCTCTGCCTTTGCTACAAAGTAACATTCGTTTGGCCTCCAGCAGAGCAGGAGTCTTTATGGATCACCAGTTTCCGTAGGGGAAAGCCGTTCTTTGCACTGTCTCAGATGGGAAGCTGGTTTGCCAAGACATGAAACTACATTTCTGAAGACACAGAGTAGGTGAAAACCAGAATTAGAACTGGATTCAGGTTCATCTGATTCCTACCTTCCCCCCTTTTATAGTTATTAAGATGAATTATTCTGGGGGCTGGAGAGATGGCTCAGTGGTTAAGAACACTGACTGTTCT
>NW_008419215.1:0-299 GCF_000622305.1 Nannospalax galili | reverse complement strand
AGAAAAATCTGAAAATTCTATGAAGAATGAGACTTTATTATGGAGGATTCTATCTCAATTGACATTAGGCTTGGTCAAAGTCGATATACACCAATGAAGAAGAAAATCAGAGTTCAGTGTTGAAGACACAAAGCAATATCCTTTTCAGACTAAGTTCTTTGGAATAAAGAATGAGCTGACTCAATGCTATTTATTTAATCTGTTGTTATTTCGAGGAGAATCTAGGATATTATATGTTACATCAAATAATATATCTCTATGGCATCTCTTAATGCAGAAAAAATGTTCTGAATCCTCAA
>NW_008419214.1:0-299 GCF_000622305.1 Nannospalax galili | reverse complement strand
TGTACCAACACTATCTCCCCATGTTCCATTATACTGTTCCAATGTGACATCCCAATGTAACAATATTAATTCAAAATCTGACGTCAGAAAACTGCAATTTGCCAACACTATGGCCCCATGTGCCATTCTCTTTCTCCAATGCGCCATCACACTGTTACGATGTGACTTCACAATGCTCCATTGCGATACCACAATGCTCCAATGTGATGTCACAATGCTCCAAAGTGCCAAAACTATCACCTCATGTTCCACTATATTATATATTGCTCCAATGTGTCATCATAATGTTACAGTATGAC
>NW_008419213.1:0-299 GCF_000622305.1 Nannospalax galili | reverse complement strand
AAGAGTCCCAGGAGCCTGTAGGACTATTTCTGTATGGTCATGCACCTTCTCCCTGGATCTTACAATCTTTCTACCTCCTCTTCTACAATGGTCGCTCAGCCCTGGGTAGGTAGATGTTGATATAGGAGTCCTGTCCAAGGACTCAACCTCTGCAGACTCTTATACTCAGTATTTTGGCCATTTGTGACCTTTTGCTTCCTGGCCCACTATTGCATGAGGGAGCTACATTGATGAGAATTGAAGATGCGTTAGTGTTCTTTTCATCCCTTGTTCTATGTTCTGTGAGCCTTAGGTGTAGA
>NW_008419212.1:0-299 GCF_000622305.1 Nannospalax galili | reverse complement strand
TAGAACCAGCTGACCTGGAACTTGTTGGTCTTGAACTCACAGAGATCTACCTGCCTCTGCGTCCCAAGTGCTGGAGATTAAAGCATGCAGCACCATGCCCAGCTAAAAACCTTTTTTATAAAAAGAAAGCAAGCTAGCTGAGTAAGCCAGTGAGCAGCGCTCCTCCGGTCTTGTCCTCAGGTCCTGGCCTTGGCTTCCCTTCATGATAGACTGTAACCTGCACAGTGAGATAAACCTTTCCTTCCCAAGTTGCTTCTGGTCATGGTGTTTATCGCAGAGACAGAAACCAAACTAGAACA
>NW_008419211.1:0-299 GCF_000622305.1 Nannospalax galili | reverse complement strand
TCTACTACCACTCACTATTTTTACCTCCCCCTGCTCAACTCCTCCCTGTAAGCTCACCTTTGATGTTCGGGAAATTGATGATAAAAATCAAGAAATTAACCTCCTAAATCCCTCCCAATGTTTAACCCCTAACTGTCCATCCATTGACCTCTTTTTTACACTTCCAGGGAACCCCAGTGACCCAAGGTTCCTTTGCTCTATAGAAGACCAAACTATCCAGGGCTGCAAGGATCTGGGGGGATGGGAGAGATGCCCATCTTGGAACTGCAGATACCATTGGGCACCCTCTTGGAGGATGC
>NW_008419210.1:0-299 GCF_000622305.1 Nannospalax galili | reverse complement strand
AGAAGTCCATGGTGAATGTCTGAGATGTGGGGTAGGGGAGGACAGGGTGCACAAAGCCCTGACACCCTAAGATAGCCAGAGACCTGAGTATATGCATGCTGCTTATCTTTGAGAGGAGAATGAGCAGTCTGCTGGGATCCCTGTCAACTGCTATTGATAAGAAACAGTTCTCACATCATAATTACAGATCTTTAGAGGTTTTTTTTTCCCATCACCAGCAGAGAGTAGAGCTAGTTCAAGAGATACTGGTATTAGCAATACCAGGTAAACCATATAAATGATGCACAAGCCACAAATAA
>NW_008419209.1:0-299 GCF_000622305.1 Nannospalax galili | reverse complement strand
TTATTAAAAGAACATGGAATCTACATTATATACCTAAGAAAATGTAATAAGCTAATATTACCTGTGTATATATTGTGGTTTATGTTTTTTTAGGTAAATCTTTTACCCTATGTAAAGATCTTAGTGAGTGGTTTATGAAAACCTTGCTTTAGGTGGAAAAAAGCAATTGGTACATAGTTTAACTTATTGAATTGACGTTTACAACCTCGAGCATAATCAATTAGGGAAAACTGTGCTATAACTTGTTTAGACTTTATAACTGTTAGAGTGGAAGAGATGGGAGGGGTGTCCTGTTCATA
>NW_008419208.1:0-298 GCF_000622305.1 Nannospalax galili | reverse complement strand
AAAAGGTATATAGGATATGGTCAAAATGAAAATGCACAGTGCTAGAGAGATGGCTCAGCGGTTAAGAGTACTTGCTGTTCTTGCAAATGACAGGGTTGGATTCCCAGCACCCACATGGTGGGTCTGTGGCCCTCTTCTGGCCTCTGCAGGAACTGCATATGCACCAAGTACACATACACACAGGCAAAATACACGCATAAAAGAAAAATCTTTAAGAAGTGAAAAAGCACCCTAAGATCTCTGTGTTGTTCAAAAGAGTAATGGGGCTAGCAAAATGGCTCAGCAGGTAATGGTGCTT
>NW_008419207.1:0-299 GCF_000622305.1 Nannospalax galili | reverse complement strand
CCCAAATACTTTTTCTTAGGCAGTATAAGCAGACTGCTTAGGATACACAGTAATGTATTTCTGTGTTGTTTCCTGTGGTATTCCAACTTAAGTCCAGTAAAAGTTCATTTTCCTTCCCTCCTCATTTCTGGTTGGGCAGAATAATCATACACTTTCTATCTCATATGGTAATTACTATCCTGTCAAGATTGTGTCTCATGAGGGCACTGTGAGTTCATCCACTGGAGCCTGATTAACCTTTCATATATCTTGATCATACGAGATTCCCTCCCGTATCTGCATTCCCTTTATAATCCCAA
>NW_008419206.1:0-299 GCF_000622305.1 Nannospalax galili | reverse complement strand
TCCAAGAAGGAAGGCCTCTCCAATGGGTGCACGCCTCCTTGGGAGGTGTGCTGCAGGTCTATACACCCACGGATCAGCTGGTGGACCTCCTGCAAAAGGGACGCGAAATAGCTGTGAGACATTATAGCCAAGACCCCCACAAAATCACCGTCCCCTATCGGCTTAAAGATTTTAATTGACTATGCAAAAATAATGCCCAGCTGGCCCTGAGCCTAGAAGGGTTTTGAGGAGTATTAGATTGCCATTATGGGCCTCATAAATGGGTTGGTTCATTCTGTTCTCTCCCCTAAAGGACCCCC
>NW_008419205.1:0-299 GCF_000622305.1 Nannospalax galili | reverse complement strand
CTTCTGGTCTCTGCTGACTCTCATTGGCTTATCTGCATCTGGTCTAAGGGAAGGGTGAATGAAAGGAAGGGAAAGGGGAGGCACATTTTTGTTATTAAATGACTTAAATGGTACTTATGTCACTTCTGCTTGTAGCTCTCTGGCCAAAATTCAATATCATACTGACATCTTATTGGAAGAGCAGCTAAAGGGTAACTAGCAAGGTGCCCTGCTAAATCCTGTTTTATTGGGGTTGGGGGGAGTAAGTAGTCTGTTACTGAAAGATTTTCAGTGGGGAGAAACAAATGCTAGAGGACAGC
>NW_008419204.1:0-299 GCF_000622305.1 Nannospalax galili | reverse complement strand
ATAATAATAATAATAATAATAATAATAAAATACATCTCCAGTCTTCTCATTGCACTGCTGTTCCCCTGGCCTGCTCTCCAGTACTGCCATATGTTGCTGCCCTAGGCTTCTAAGTGGTTAACCAATTTTAGCCCTTGTCTCTTTTTCAATTTATTTGCTCAACTTATTCATCCCAGAAGGATACTTAAAACACAAAATTATTTTATTCAAACACTCCCAAGGCTTGTTCCTTCTCACCAGAATAAAGGCAGAGTGTGTGCAAGGCTGAAAGGCATCTGGATCCTCCCCACACCATGGCT
>NW_008419203.1:0-299 GCF_000622305.1 Nannospalax galili | reverse complement strand
AAAACCATCAAGCTCTGGAAACAGGCTGTGTTGAAGAGGAAAGGAAAAGAACTACTGAGCTGGAAGATCTTAATAGGCCGAAAGACGGAGAACACTGTGCAAAGAGAAATCAGTCAGAGACGGAGAGAAAACAATATATGCATGTGTGGAAACCTGAACCAAATGCAATTACTCTCATTTGAAAAATTATAGAAATGTCCAAAACTGTATTTGAGCAAATATTTGGATTCCGTGGTCCATTAATTAGTTGCCTAACAATTAAGTCAATTATATCCTGGCAGCTGGACCAGGAGTACATA
>NW_008419202.1:0-298 GCF_000622305.1 Nannospalax galili | reverse complement strand
AAAAAATCCCAAACACAACAAAGTCCTGAGTTACCAAGCTTTCCAGCTAAGAAAGCCGCATGAGCTAAACAACCCCTGTACAATCTTTCACTCACTTTCTCGTGTGATGAACATACATAATGATTGACAGTGACTTCCCTTTGTACCAGTTCACAGCATGTATTTCCCAGGTCCACAATACACTCAATATATTTTTAGTAAAATATACACAATATGCACTTTGAGTGCAAGAGGTAAAGCCAGCTAGTTACTGTAGCGGCCAGACTCCACCAGTTTCAACAATACTGACCTCACCCAT
>NW_008419201.1:0-298 GCF_000622305.1 Nannospalax galili | reverse complement strand
GGAGCATTATGATGGCACTTTCAGGAATTCTGAAGGAACATTGAACATTGTTATACTCATTGGTGCATTGCTATGGCACATTGAGGAGTGTGATATCAAAATGGAGCATTTCAAACACATATTGGAACATTATGATGGCACATTCAGTATGGTTGATGCCACAGTGGAGCATTGTGATGAGACTGTTCATTGTGAAGGCACACTGAACTTTGTGATGGCACAATGGAGAATTGTGAATTCATATTCAAGCATTTTGATGGCATATTGAGGCATTGTGATGACACATTGCCATAATTTG
>NW_008419200.1:0-298 GCF_000622305.1 Nannospalax galili | reverse complement strand
CAGGCAATACATGCATAAACATAGTGTAAAAATAATAAATAAAATTTTTAAAAATATTTCTTAAAATATTTATTATTTTTATTTTAATGTATGAGTGTATTGTCTGCATGTATGTAAGTGCATCCAGGTGGTAAAATAACCTCAGAAGCCACTGGATTCCCCTAAAACCAGAATCACAGACAGTTGCTAGCACTATGACTAATTTCATAATCAGCACATCAACACCGCAAGGCTCCATTTTCTCGTAGATAAGATGGACACTTTCACCTCCTACATTTTCTAAAGGAGTTAATACTGC
>NW_008419199.1:0-299 GCF_000622305.1 Nannospalax galili | reverse complement strand
AAAGAAAATGAATATTAAACTCAAACATAGTGTAGGCTAATCACAGATACCCGCACCCCGAAAAGAAAACCAAGTCTCCATCTTTAAACCAGGCCTGGCAGCAGGCTTAGCTGACTGTGGCTCTCTGGAGGCATCTAGAGAAGTGGGTCTCACGTGGGGAAGCTTTGCCCACCACAGGATGGCTGACATGTCTGGAGGCAGTTTCAGCCATTACGGCTGGGTTCAAGGTACCGTGCATGCTACTTAGCCAGTCATAAGGAGAATGTTCATTTTTCAAACAGACTTTCCAAAGGATTCAT
>NW_008419198.1:0-298 GCF_000622305.1 Nannospalax galili | reverse complement strand
CTCAGGTTCTAGCAGCATAAAATATTTTAAAAAACATAGCCTTCAGAAGCATTTGATATACTGTAAGTAGAAGATAACAGTTATATAAAGATGAAAAGCAGAGTTTTGGTTGAGGTACCAGTGGACAAAGAAAATTCAGACATGTAAGTACTGAAACCAGCATGTGGTAACTGCCCAGGGGTCTATGAGGTTGTAGAGGAGGGCTGTATAGTCCAACCAGATTGTAAGGAGTTAGGAATATCTTCCTGAAGATAACAACTGATCTAATCTTGAAAATTAAATAGCACACACACACACA
>NW_008419197.1:0-298 GCF_000622305.1 Nannospalax galili | reverse complement strand
ACTAATACTAGAGCTGGCTAGAAAATGGGGTGGGGAAAACCTATTGTTAAGATACACGAATGTCTTTATTGCTGAGCTAACTCATAACGCTCTGATAAAAGGCCTCTCCCTTCAGATCTACAGGTCCCCATTTATATATAATACCAACTCCAACTCTCTGGTTTCCCAGTCAGTAGCAGAGATAAGAGAGAGGGGAGAAGAAGAGAGGTAAGATGTATTAGATATGACAGCACAGGGAAGAGAAAGAGGACAGCGTGGCAGTGCAGGAGAAAAAAAGGGTCACTGCAACAAGAAAGCA
>NW_008419196.1:0-298 GCF_000622305.1 Nannospalax galili | reverse complement strand
CTCACGTCTCTTGAAAGTTTCTTATCTTAGCATTTCTTGCACAGTAGAGGAATAGTGCTATGTTTGGGCAGTCATCGTAAGCCCGACATTTTCTTGCTAGGTTACCATAGTTGCTTTTTAATTTGTCTTCCTACGGCTCTCTTGATTCTAGTCCATTCTTTCCATTAATTTTTTAATTCAGCAAATGTTTGGTGAGCAGCAACAAAACATTACCAGCTAAGGACCAAGTGTCAAACACATGAGCCTGTGGGGAACATTTTATATTCAAACCACAACACATGTCAACCTAGCCTAAGCT
>NW_008419195.1:0-298 GCF_000622305.1 Nannospalax galili | reverse complement strand
CCCCACTTCGTCCTAGCTTCTATATGCCTTGGGGGGCATGTAATGATTTCGTCAGATTGTACATAGCAATACCACCTGTTCATTAGTTACCTTAAGATGTATATACCACTGCAATGTCCTAGGACTATGAATAAAGTGAGGCTTAACTTTTGCTTAGTCTTCAGTCCTAAAAGACACTAAGATCAGTGAAAGTGTGTGTAGGGGGAGATGGGAGGAAAGCTTTGTGCACTCTATGTTCTCAGTGTGTTGAACTCCTAATCTACAAAGCATATTAGGAAGTCAGTCTTTGGAGTGGTGA
>NW_008419194.1:0-298 GCF_000622305.1 Nannospalax galili | reverse complement strand
GAAAACTGACTCTCCCTCTCCCAGAAGCTATCAGTTGCCAATAGTTCCTCAACTAGAGCTGGGGCTTCCTATCCACTTCTCCATCTGTATGCTGGGATTTTGTCTGGCTTTGAGTTCATATGAGCAACTGCCCAGCTGTCTCTAAAACACTGTTACCTTGTGGTCATCCACCAACTCTGGCTCTTAGAATCATTCCACACCCTCTTCCACAATGATCCCTTGAGGCAGAGGTTTGATAGATGTCCTATTCTGAGCTAAGCACTATGTAGTCTTATTCTCTGCACATTGACCAGTTGTG
>NW_008419193.1:0-298 GCF_000622305.1 Nannospalax galili | reverse complement strand
AGGGGACCCGTGTTTACTTCCAAGCAGCAATATGGTGGCTAATAACTATCTGTAGCTCCAGTTCCATTGAATCTGACATGCTTTTTTGGCTTCAGCGGGCATTGCATGACATGGGTGTACTTATATCCCTGCAGGAAAAACACTCAGACTCATAAAAATAAATAAAATTTCAAAAACATTTAGAAAACAAAATATATTAGAGAATGTGACTATACTGGAAAGCATCTTTCTCCATAATTGAGATCACTCATCGCATCAGAATGTTTCCCCAAGTCCCTTACATCTCCATGTATTCAGG
>NW_008419192.1:0-298 GCF_000622305.1 Nannospalax galili | reverse complement strand
TCCTACAGATGTATTATCTCTCTGTTTATGAACTTCGCCTTTTAGAATAATGCTTAAAACCTTTCTCCACTACAGCAGTTTTCACCCTTTGAATGCATATACCCCAACTGGAGAACGTCTGTAACAGTGTTTCCACTTCAGAACTGGAGTCACAAGTACAGAGAGGAAGCAAGTGGATTCTGTCGCCACTCTCCTTTTTGGGAAGAATAATGAAGCTCTCCTAAAAGTTAGCAAAAGGTTCATTTATGTGAGAGTCTTACATGGCCTGGGTCGAAAACATGTGCTTCTCTGAATCACA
>NW_008419191.1:0-298 GCF_000622305.1 Nannospalax galili | reverse complement strand
CCACCCCCGTCCCCTCCTCCTCGGTCCCCCGTCCCCTCCGCCCGTCCCTCCGCCACCTCCGCTGGTCCTCCGCCCCGCCTCTCTGCCCCCGCCCTGGCCCAGATCCCCGGGCTGCGGGAATTGAAGCATCCTGTGGAGCCCTCCCACCTGCCGCTTCTGTGCGCGCGCCGCGTCGCCCCAGTTCGCTCCTCGTGCGGCCCGGCCTGCCTTCGTGGAAGCCGGCGGTTGACCACTGTTTACTCGTGCCGGAGCCGAGCCTCCCTGTCCCCTCGGCAGGAGGCCGGACAGCCCAGTGGGT
>NW_008419190.1:0-298 GCF_000622305.1 Nannospalax galili | reverse complement strand
CATGTATGTGAGTGCACCCATGTCATGCATTGCCTCAGAGGTCAGAAGAGGGCTTCAGATTCCCGTGGAATTGCAGTTAAGGATGGCACATAGCTGCCATATGGGTGCTTGGAATCAAACCCGGGTCCTCTGCAAGAGCAGTCAGAGCTCTTAACCGGTGAGCCATCTCTCCAGCCCCCTGTTGTTGCAATTCTTAATGTCAATGTTCTTACCTTGTTTTTCAAACAGAATGACACAGTTTTTAGACATGGCATAGTTAATTATGTTAAAATTTCAACCTCAGTGACTGAGTCTGACC
>NW_008419189.1:0-298 GCF_000622305.1 Nannospalax galili | reverse complement strand
AATAGTTGCCTTAACAGCTGATAATAATATAGGTAGAACTAGTGACTTTAATTAGCACAATACTATTCTAGAATTCAGCATTGTGTTAAAGGAATTCTAACGGGTTAATAGTACCCAGCTGGTAGTCTCACAGGCTACATCTGCTTTCTTGCATATGGAGGTGCATTAAAAAGTAAGCTTTGGTTTTCTGCCAACACCCCAGTCCTCCACAGTATAGACTTTAGTTACAGTTGACTGAGATTCTGCTTTTCAAAGAAAGGATAATGTTCAGCACTCTGTGTCTTAACTTTTTTTTTTT
>NW_008419188.1:0-298 GCF_000622305.1 Nannospalax galili | reverse complement strand
TGGTCTTTTTTGAGACTGGGTCTCCCTGTAGCCCCAGCTGACCTGGAACTCTCTACGTAGACTAGGCTGGCCTCCAACTCACAGAAATTCACCTGTCTCTGCCTCCCAAGTGTTGGAATTAAAGGCATGCACCACCACAACTGGCTAAAATTATTTTTTTAATATATTTTTAAATATTTTATTTATTATTTTTATTTTATGTGTGCACATTTATTGCCTGCCTGTAGGTAAGTACACCCATGTCATACAATACCTGTGGAGGACAGAAGAGGCTGTCAGATCCCCTGGAACTGGAGTT
>NW_008419187.1:0-297 GCF_000622305.1 Nannospalax galili | reverse complement strand
GGTGCTCACTGCAGCAAGACGCATGATATGCAGCATGTACTGCATAGTCTCATCTCTGGATGAGGGGCTGGAGAGGTGGCTCAGCACTTGAGAGCAGTGGCTGTTTTTCAGAGGACTCTGCTTCAATTCTCAGCACCCAGAGGGCAGATAACACTCATCCTAACTCCACTTCCAGGGTATCAGATATCCTCTTTTGAGCTCTGTGGGCATTCCGCTACATAGGTATTCTTACATACAGGTAGGCAATACACTCATACACATAAGGCCAGCCTGGTCTACATAGTGAGTTCCAGGCCA
>NW_008419186.1:0-298 GCF_000622305.1 Nannospalax galili | reverse complement strand
CCTCTCTAGTAGTGCTGAGACGCTCACTACGATAAGCCAGAACACAGCTTTCAGAAACCCTGGTCCGGCTGTGGCTCTTTCAAACCCCTCCAATGAGTTTCCCGTCAAATCATGGAGAGCAAGATCTGTGAAATACGGAAGGTGGCCCGAACCACACAGGCAGTGGGGGTGAGGGGCCAGGTTCCTACAGTGGAAATCAGCTACAAGTATGTTATGTGCACCACATCTGTGCAATGCTCAAGGAGGCCAGAAGAGGGCATCGGATCTCCTGGAAATGGAGTTACAGATGGTTGTTAGC
>NW_008419185.1:0-298 GCF_000622305.1 Nannospalax galili | reverse complement strand
GACTTGTGGTTGGGCTGCAGGGGGTAGAGAGCCCTCCGGATGTTGGCTCCCTGGGGTTGTGGCCAGAGCATAGGGAGGCGGAAAGAGGAATTCTTCCTCTGGGGCGAACGGGGGTGGGGGAGGACCAGGGGTTTTGAGGGCCCCTTGGGCTCCTTCTCCTTCAAAGGGAGGGGAGTGACTGGTGCTCTTGAACCTGGGGGAGGAAGGTGAGGTTTCAGCCATTTGGGAGTGTCTGAGACCAAATAGCGCCAGCCTAAGGAATAGGGAATCTGGTCCAGGTGTCCTGGAGAGCCAAAGA
>NW_008419184.1:0-298 GCF_000622305.1 Nannospalax galili | reverse complement strand
AGTGTGTCATCACAATGCTCAGTGTTCCACCACAAGACGCCAGTGTGCCATCACAATGCCCAAATGTGTCATCACAATGCTCCAATGTGCTATGACAATGTTTCATGTGCCATTGCAATGCCTCAGTGTTTCACCACAGTGCTCCAATGTATGATCAAAATGCACCTATGTGTCATCACAATGTTCAGTGTGCCATCACAAAGCCCCAGTGTGTCATCACAATGCTCAATGTTCCATGACAAAGCCACAATGTGGCATCACAATGCTCTAGTGTGTCATCACAATGCTCCAATGTGTC
>NW_008419183.1:0-298 GCF_000622305.1 Nannospalax galili | reverse complement strand
TTTGGAGTCTTGCATTCTCTTAATCATAGCCAGTCAGACTGGGGTAAAATGAAAACTTAAAGTGGTTTTCATTTTCATTTCTTTAATTATTAAGGATGTTGAGTACTTTTAAAGGTACTTCTTAACCATATTTATTTCTTTTCTTGAAAACTGTCTGTTTAGGTCTATTGCCCATTTTTAATTGGGTCATTTATCTTCTTTCTTTTTTGAGTTCTTTGTATAATCTGGACCATTAATGTTCTGTTGTATATGTAGCTGGTGAAGATTTTCTCCCACTCAGTGGGTTTCCTCTTCCCTT
>NW_008419182.1:0-298 GCF_000622305.1 Nannospalax galili | reverse complement strand
TCTGCCTCCCGAGTGCTGGGATTAAAGGTGTGTGCCACCACGCCTGGCTGACATCACCTTTTAAAGTCAGCTGATTGGTCACATGCGTACACTTTGTTTTTAATGTGGAGGAAAATATGTCAGAGTGAGGGAAGTGCAATTTCTGGAAAGAACTTGCTGCCTTGCTTTGAATAAAGTGATTCTGTCAAAAGTGTACATTTTACCAGAAGAGACTGTCTCAAGCACAAGACTGTACAAAAATCCTATAACCTGCTGGCCTCAAAACTAATATTTTCTTCTCTATTTTAAAAAAAATTTA
>NW_008419181.1:0-298 GCF_000622305.1 Nannospalax galili | reverse complement strand
CCGTTGCGTCTGAGTGTCCCCAGGTAATGGGGGCAGCGTGGGCTGGCGAACAGCATGCTTACTCATCCTCAATCCTCACCTCGCCGGGGGTCACAGGTTCAAGTCCCTGGCATCTGGTGCTCAACGTGGTGCTCGAAGGAAGGCGAAAAGAAGAAAAGAAAGAAGTAAGAAAGAAGCAACGGATTGGGGCCAATCGAGGAGGTTTGGTGTAAGCAAGACCCTAAATATGGGTAACACAATTTTTAAATTTGAAGACCCAGCACTTAAAGTGCTGAGAGATATGCTTAAAAGCAGGGGA
>NW_008419180.1:0-298 GCF_000622305.1 Nannospalax galili | reverse complement strand
CTTCTAGAGTCTGAGACAGGAGAATCACAAATTCAAGGCCTGCCTGGACTGCAGTGTGCAACTCTGTCTCAAAATAAAAAGAAAAGAAGGCTTAATGGTAGACCACTTGCTTAGTATGCATGAGGCCTAGGGCTGTCTTTAATAACAACAAAAAAATACAGGGCGGTGGGGGTTGGAATTCTACCACATACTAACTTGCATGTGGTAAACCTTAAAAATATCACATCAAGTGAACTAAGCCAGAACGAAAGGCGCAATGTATTATGGCTCCGTTTATATGAGGTCCCTACCATGATCA
>NW_008419179.1:0-298 GCF_000622305.1 Nannospalax galili | reverse complement strand
GTCCGATCTTCCTCTTCCTCCTTCCCTTCCCTCTTCCTCTCTCTCCCTCTCTCCCTTCCTCTTTTCCCGATTGCATCCATTTAAAGACAAAACTACAGAATTTAAAGGCTTTGATTGACTTGATTCTAGAATAAGGTAGCACTTCATTTCAGAAAACAGAATCAGTGTTCTCATGGGCTGAGAGGGAAATGTTGATTTTATAAACAGAAGTTGTAGCAAAGACCGCAAAGAGAACCGGTCGTTTATAAGTGACTTTCTATATAATGGAGCCAGGAAGAGAGAACAATACAAAGAACTA
>NW_008419178.1:0-298 GCF_000622305.1 Nannospalax galili | reverse complement strand
CAATGTCAGCTAGAAAAATATTAAGGACTAGGAATGCAACTCAGGGGTAGAGTGCTTGTCCAACAGTCTGAGGCCCTTATGTTCAATTCCCAGGAGAAGAAAAGGGAGAGAGGGAGGGAGGGAAGGAGGGAGGAAAGGAAGGAGAAAGACTGAGCCTGGAGAGATGGCTCAGAGGTTAAGATCATGTACTGGTCTTCCAAAGGACCAGAGTTTGGTTCCCAGCACCCTGGTCTCCTAGCACCAGAGTGACAGCTGCAGGTAACAGCAGCTCCAGGAGATGATGCCCTCTTCTGGATTC
>NW_008419177.1:0-298 GCF_000622305.1 Nannospalax galili | reverse complement strand
TCATGACAATGTTACAATTTCACTATGCAATGTTCCAATGTGACATCACAATGCTCCAATGTGGAAACACTATCGCCCCATGTGCCATTATATTGCTTAAATATCCCATCACAATGTTACAATATAACTTCAAAACATTCCATTGTGACTTCTGAATGCTCCAATTTGTCCAATTTGACATCAGAAGTCTGCAGTGTGCCATCACAATGTTACAATTTGATTTCACAATATTCCACTGTGATGTAATAATGCTTGAATATGACACCACAATGCTCAAATGTGCCAACACTATCACCCC
>NW_008419176.1:0-298 GCF_000622305.1 Nannospalax galili | reverse complement strand
CAGAGGAATGTGGAATCATGGCTCATGGTAGCAGCCCAAACCTTCAGGCTCATGTGAGGGTCACAGGTCCAGCTTACAGGAGGGAACCACAGCTGTGGCTCATGGGAGGGGATCACAGCTCTAGTTCACTGGGCAGACCACAACTCTGGCTCATGGGGTCTACCACTCCAACACTTAGGACAGAACAACAGCTCCTGATCACAGGAGGGGACCATGACTCCAGCTCACAAGAGGGAACCACAGCTCCAGGTTCACGGGAGGGGACCTCAGCTCTAACTTACAGGAGGGAACCACAGCT
>NW_008419175.1:0-292 GCF_000622305.1 Nannospalax galili | reverse complement strand
TGTGTGTGTGTGTGTGTGTGTGTGTGTGTGTATACATGCAGGCATGTAGAGGTCAGATGACAACTTTCAGGAGTTGGTTCCCTCCGTTCACCATAGGTTCTAGGATTGAACTCAAGTTGTCAGGCTTTTCACTGAGCCATGTGCTGGCCCTATCTTTGTTCTTTACTAGAAAGCTCTATCTACCCAGAACCAGAGGTGATGACCAGTGCTGTTTAAAAAAATAATAATTAAAAAATTTAGAATCCTTCCTCCCTTCCTTCCTTCCTTCCTTCCTTCCTTCCTTCCTTCCTTC
>NW_008419174.1:0-298 GCF_000622305.1 Nannospalax galili | reverse complement strand
GGATTCAGGAACTGTTACTTTTTGGAAGATGTCAGCAGCAAAACTTAGAACTGGTGTGCAATATGGCTCAGAATTACATTTAATGAAAGAGATCAGAGGTCATGGAAAGATTGCAAGAGGCAGAGGTGGTAGACGGATACAAGGAAACTGTGTTGTCTGGACACCACAGGGTAGTTGCACGTATGAACCCACCCTGCCCATGTGAGCAAACAGGACCTGTGCAAGCCCAAGCCAGACAAAAACCCAACATGGATGGGGGAGGTGGGCAAGAAACCCCACTCCTGGCTGAAGAACTATT
>NW_008419173.1:0-298 GCF_000622305.1 Nannospalax galili | reverse complement strand
GAAGGGAGGGAGGGAGGGAGGGAGGGAGGGAGGAAGGAAGGAAAAGAAATGTGTTGAATTCTGCAGGAAAGATGCATCTGGAGAGCCCGTCTCTGTAGCATTCCAGACAAAACAAAGTCAGCTTTGAAATGCCCTTGTATCTTTTTTATGTTCTCAGTTCCAAAATACCCTTGCCAGCCATCTTCTTTTTAAAAATATTTTATTTATTTTATTTTAATTTTTTAAAAAATTTTGTGTCTGAGTGTTTTGCCTGTAGGTATGCCAAGTGTACTCATGCATGAAATGTCTGCAGAGGTCA
>NW_008419172.1:0-298 GCF_000622305.1 Nannospalax galili | reverse complement strand
ATACCCGAAGGGCTTTCCTTTGCTTGCTCATGATTTCTATCTTGGTAGAGCAAAAGAACCCTCATCCAGCTGATTGATGTTAAATATGCCTTAAGTTTTTATATTTGGTTACCCGAGTCAAAACTGGTTCAGTGGGGCCTGGACAGATGGCTCAGCGGTTAAGAACACTGGTTGTCCTTGCAGAAAACCTGGTTCGAATCCCAGCACCCACTTGGCAGCTAACAGCTGTCCATAATTCCAGTTCCAGGGGATTCGACAGCCTTTTCTGTCCTCCGCGGTCATTGCACCACATGGGTGC
>NW_008419171.1:0-298 GCF_000622305.1 Nannospalax galili | reverse complement strand
TTCCTGGCAAACGTTTCAATCCTAATTTATAAACAGTGTCTGGCAGGAGTGAAGAGAACTGAAGACTGGCAGTGCTGTGGCTGATGAGTTCCTTCCCCGGAAGGCACAGCTGCAGGGAGTTCTGCAGGAAATACTGGCGCTGGGACCCCTGCTTACCTGGCTCTAGCTCAGACACGTGGCATTCTTCCATGGCTCCCGAGGGGCTATGCACCTTTGCATCAGTCTTTCCTTTTGCACCATTCAACCTTATAGCAAAGGATGCTGGCTGGGTAACCTTTAATCCTGATTCCTGAGAATT
>NW_008419170.1:0-298 GCF_000622305.1 Nannospalax galili | reverse complement strand
TGGGTTTCCATCTTGGAAGTCAAATGTTTATTTAAGAAACCCTAATAAAGCCCTCTTTGAAGCCCATAAAAACTCTAGTCAGAACCAAGGGGTGGATGAGTGTCTGAGGAAATAGTTACTGTTGTGTGAGCTGGGGGAAGAGAAGGCCAGGGAAGGAGCCACTTGGGGAAAAGTGATTTTTAATGGTCTCCATCTCCCCCAATTCTTGAAACACCTCCCCTGGTAGTACAGTTGAGAACAGTCTCAATTCCCAGTGAGCATCTCAGGCAAGAGGGAATAGCCAGGGCAGGGCTCAGGC
>NW_008419169.1:0-298 GCF_000622305.1 Nannospalax galili | reverse complement strand
GAGGGAGAGGGTGCCAGGCCCACGGGACAGACAGGACACTCACTTGCCACCCCACAACCATTATGTCCTCACACAGCAGTTTCAACATCAAATCGGAACTCTCCGCTAAGACCCAGACCTCTGCCCTTACACCCCCACCGCTCCCCCACTATCTCTCGTTCTCCCATGACCGGTTGTGCTGGTTAGTTTTTATCATCTTGACACAAACCTAGGCATACCTAGAAAGAAGGAATCTCAAATAAGGAATTTCCTCCATCAGGTTGACTTGAGGGCCTCTCTGTGAGGCATTTTGTTGTTG
>NW_008419168.1:0-295 GCF_000622305.1 Nannospalax galili | reverse complement strand
AGAGAGAGAGAGAGAGAGAGAGAGAGAGAGAGAGAGAGAGAGAATGGGACATTTTAACTTGTATAAGGTCCAAGGACTTTGGAAAAAAGACATAATAATGACAAAGGAAATGACCTAAAAAATGAAAGTGTCTAAGGCTGCCACTCAGACTCAACCTTTGATACAAAAAGGGAAAAAAACTAACAGTACTGTAGGTAGGAAATAATCCACACTGGAGCTCTTAAAACTAAGAAAAACTTACAAGCAAGCAATCAAAGAGCCCCTTACCATGTGGACCCTGAGTGTATGGGACATG
>NW_008419167.1:0-298 GCF_000622305.1 Nannospalax galili | reverse complement strand
CTATTTGATGTTATTAGTTTTACTGTCAGCTTATTTTTAATTATGTCTTTACAATATTATATGATTGAAACAGCAGTAACATGCCTTGAGATTCATTATTACTTAACCTTTGAACTATGATGTTTCCTTTCCTCTTTCTTAAAGCTAATTCCTCAAATGAGAGTAATTAGATCAAAGTTCAGCATGACAAAGAGAGAGAGGATCACTGCAAGCAACCTTACCCCACTTTGAAAGAGCTCTATTGGTCTTTAAACTAAGATGATACTTTTCTGCTGAAAAAGATTTGGCTGAAGTAGCT
>NW_008419166.1:0-298 GCF_000622305.1 Nannospalax galili | reverse complement strand
CCTGCCTCTGCCTCCCAAGTGCTGAGATTAAAGGGGTGCGCCACCACACCTGGCTATAAAAAAAAAAAAAAACTTAAAAAGATTTTTAATTAAAATTGGTGGCTGGCAGGGAAAATGGCAGCTTTGGCCAAGAGTGGCGCTTGGGGTGGGGGAGGCAGCACTGAGGAGGCTTTTATGACCGTCTACAGTGAGGTGAAACAGAGAAGAGAGACTCGGTTCTAACATCCAAAAATCAGATTGAAAGGTCGACCCGTCTTGGTTCCTCTTACTTTAACTTGAACCCATTTGAGGTTCTTCA
>NW_008419165.1:0-298 GCF_000622305.1 Nannospalax galili | reverse complement strand
AAGTGACACGAAAATCTGAACGTCAGAGTGGGCATGTGACACGACCATGTGCACATCAGAGGCGACAGGAGACACGACCATCTGCACGTCAGAGGGGGCAGGAGACACGGCCATCTGCACTTCAGAGAGGGGAGGTCACGCGACCATCTGCACCTCAGAGTGGCAGGTGACACGACCATGTGTACATCAGATGGGGCTGATGACATGACCATCTGCACGTCAGAGTGGGCAGGTGACACTACCATCGGCACGTCAGAGGGGCAGGTGACACGACCATGTGCATGTCAAAGAGAGAAGG
>NW_008419164.1:0-298 GCF_000622305.1 Nannospalax galili | reverse complement strand
AAAAAACAAAAGAAAGTGAAAAAGGGGCTCTCGAAGTCTTTAGTCTGAGACCCTTTCTTTGGTGGAGAGCCTGGAGGAGCTGGTAAGTGGTTACAAAGTTGCTGCAAGCCAGATTGAGGCTTTAGAGGTAGATCAGCTTTCCGGACTAGTTGAAAAGCTGGAGACTTGGCCACGTCAGGAAAGTTGGGGGAGAAGTGCCTGTTTCAAGTAAGGACTCGTTTTATAGGCAAAGCATTGAATTGGAGATCAATAGCTTGAACTTTTCAAGCCAAAACGAAATTAAGATGTATAAACAGAA
>NW_008419163.1:0-298 GCF_000622305.1 Nannospalax galili | reverse complement strand
CTGCTCAGACAGGGCTGAGTTCTCTGGGAGAAGGCAGGCTTGTGACCTAGAGAGTGAAAATGTTGGGGTTTCTCTTGTTGCTGGTCACAGCTCCTCAGGGTGTGTGCTCTGATGTAATGTATGGACCCATCGATAGGCTGTGATTATAACTTATTTACAGGATTGATTCTATATTTTCTCAGGTGTCCTTGCCCAGGTGAAGCTGCAGGAATCAGGACAAGCTCTTGTGAGACCCTCAGAGACCCTGTCCCTCACCTGTAAAGTCTCTGAATTCTCCATCACAGCTAGTGGTTACTGC
>NW_008419162.1:0-298 GCF_000622305.1 Nannospalax galili | reverse complement strand
CCTTACCCACAGCACACTCACTTCCTCTTTATGAATACATTCATCTTTAGGCGTTCCCCTTTCACATTCCCCTAATAAAATTCAACTCTGGCTAACCCAACTCCACCATTTTCTTACATAGTGTATATGTTCAAACAGCTAAGCATTATTGAAAGAATGAGAAAGTCACAGCCCTAGTACATTGAGACCATCATAGAATCATCAATTTCCACCAAAACACAACTCATCTCTCTCTCCTCTATCAGCACACTCTCTCTACTCAGTACCCTAAGATCATTTCATACTTACCTTCATTTCA
>NW_008419161.1:0-298 GCF_000622305.1 Nannospalax galili | reverse complement strand
TCCATTTTACCTGGATGGATGTTTGTTGTAGTCTAGATAGCCTCATTTATCTATCTACTTGGTACTGAGTATGTGCTCACCTCTGCACCTTCCAGACCTGGAACACACAGATGCTCAATAAATTCTCAGTGTAAGGATGGATGAACTCAACTTGATTGCCACCTCATCAGCCATTTGTTTTTAAATATTTGGCTTAATATCTTTTTCCTCTTTCCCTTTTACCAGCTATCCTTCCCCACCAGACTCCGAGTCTCTGGCTCCTTCAAGCACTCAATTCTCTTTTCCTTAAAGCTGAGCC
>NW_008419160.1:0-298 GCF_000622305.1 Nannospalax galili | reverse complement strand
AACCCAGTATTAGCTGTCTGCTGTGTGATGCCTAGATAGGACAGGTCTCATATCCTAGTGCTCCTGCTGGACCTATGAATTCTCCAACCCCAGCATTCCGTGCCTGGGGACCCAAGCTCATAGGCTTAGCATGGTTTTTGCACACTCATGTACTTGCCAGACAAGTGAGTTCTGTAACTCTACCATTCTGTGTCATACTTCTGAAGCTTCCAGGCCTTGATAGAGTCTCACGTCCCCCATGTACCTGCCAGATCTGGGAGATTCCCAACCACAGAATTCAATATTTGCATCTTATATT
>NW_008419159.1:0-298 GCF_000622305.1 Nannospalax galili | reverse complement strand
ATAAAATATTGGGGAAAGAAGATATATGAAGAGTTTAAAAATCAGGCATATCAGTAGCAACAACAACAAAAATATTTTGGTCATGAATTTTTAAAGAGGACACAGGTAATGGTATGTTTCTTCATCACAATGTCCAGCGTCTTAAGAACAGACTCATTAAGTCAGACCTTTGATGGCTGTGAATGGAAGTTACATTGAGCATCTTTATTGACATGTTAGTGATTGATGCTGGCTGTTGCTTCAGGAGTCAGTGGAAGCTGTCAGCTGGGATACTGCTCTGTGGCCTCTCCACACTAGC
>NW_008419158.1:0-298 GCF_000622305.1 Nannospalax galili | reverse complement strand
TGTGTGTCTGTGTCTGTCTGTGTGTGTGTCTGTGTCTTGTGTGTATATCTGTGTCTGTGTCTGTGTGTGTGTCTCTGTGTGTGTGTGTGTCTCTGTGTGTGTGTGTGTCTCTCTCTGCCTGTGTGTGTATATCTGTGTCTGTGTGTCTGTGTGTGTGTCTCTCTGTGTGTCTCTGTGTGTGTGTGTGTGTGTAGACCAGAGGATAACTCTAGGTGACATTCCTGAGGAGGCTCCTCTTTTGCAATTTTTTAATTTTTAAAAATTCTTTATGTGTGTGTGTTTTCATTTCAGATCATAT
>NW_008419157.1:0-298 GCF_000622305.1 Nannospalax galili | reverse complement strand
CATTTCAGGTTGTCAGGACTTTGACTGTTCATTTGGTATAACATGATAAATATGGAAAAGCAGGGAGCCAAAAGGAACTACACATCATTCAAACTCAAAGGGAAAATTGAGAGGGAAAACCTGTGTGGCAGAGCTGAGAGGTCTACTGTTGTGTGCGGTTTTGTGTAACATTTTTTGGAAACATCTGCCCCACACGACTGCACCTCATTCTCCAGGTGGATGTAGACATTATGATCCTGGGTCTTGAAGAGAAGATCCCTGGATTCTGTACAATCTTAGGTACTGGGAAATTCTGATT
>NW_008419156.1:0-298 GCF_000622305.1 Nannospalax galili | reverse complement strand
GGCTGTCTCAACTTTATCTAGGCTAGCATCCATATCTGCCCTGATCTGTTGTAGGCCTTTTTGTGCCATAATTAAAAATGTAGCTCCAAGGGCCATCCCTCCAGCTCCAAGGCCCACAAGTGTGGAAACCACAACCATGGAAATCAACTCTTTCTTTTGTATATGTCTCTCCCGGCCCTGCATTTTCTCAGCAGAGTGATACATGACATAAGGGAAGAGGAAGACCAGGGCACATATGTCCCCCCCAATTGTTGCAACACTGCAAGAGAAAGGCAAGGTGTCAAACCCAAATTTTGGC
>NW_008419155.1:0-298 GCF_000622305.1 Nannospalax galili | reverse complement strand
TTCATTCTGCTTTATTATCAATAATCACATACTTCTTGTTTTAACTTTTTTTCTGCATGCAGAATTCTTCTTTTCTGAATGAAGGAATTAAGATTTCCCTCACAACAGAATTCCATTAACATTGTAAGTACTTCCTACTGTGTTAAAAATGTCTGCTTCCTTTATTAAATAATATTTAATCACTTGTCTCCAATTGTGTTCATAAATACAGTAGAATCTCTGTATTCACAGGTGCTGTGTCCATGGATTCAACCTGGCACAGATCAAAAATATTCTAAATAAGTTGTGTACAAGCTGA
>NW_008419154.1:0-298 GCF_000622305.1 Nannospalax galili | reverse complement strand
ACTGGGAAAATGGGCAGCAGGCCCCAACCTTAGCTGAAGAGCTATTGGCAGTTGACTACTGCTGAGTGAGGAAGAACTGATCTTCTTTAAGGCAATGACTCTAGATAGGCTGACTAGACTCCAGTGGATGAACTTCCACCACCAAGGGACATCTATGTACAAAAGTTTGACTGGATATGCCTTAACATATGTGACAGAATGCATGAAATCTGGTGGGGGGTTATGGGGAGATCCAGATAGCAGAGGAGGTCTAAATATGATTAAGATTTATTGTATGAAATGCACAAAACCTCAATAA
>NW_008419153.1:0-298 GCF_000622305.1 Nannospalax galili | reverse complement strand
GTCCTCCATAGCTCACTCACCAGATTTCAGGTATTCTTTCATATATGCTAAGTCCTACCCCATCAAGCATTTCTATCTAGGTGGACCTCAGCGCGAGTTCATCCACTCAAGTCAGTACATCTAGGGTCACTCAGTTAAAGATGTTCTACTCTCCCTCACTCCACAAAAAGCATTTGCCAACAGTTCCTTGGTTAGGTTGCCCATTTCCCCCATTCTATGCTGTGCTTTTGCCTGATTGAGTTGGCACGGGTCTTGTGCATGCTGTCAGCATTGCTGCAAGTTCATATGAGCAAGTTTC
>NW_008419152.1:0-298 GCF_000622305.1 Nannospalax galili | reverse complement strand
AACAGATGGTGATGTCACCTGCCCTCTCTGCCGTACGGATGATTGTGTCACCTGCACTCTCTGACGTGCATATGGTCGTGTGAACTCCCCCCTCTGACAAGCAGATGGTCGCATCACCTGCCCCCGTGACGTACAGATGGTCCCGTCACCTGCCCCCTGTGACATGCAGATGGTCGTGCCTCCTGCCCCCTTTGACGTGCAGATAGTCGTGTCTCCTTCCCCCTCTGACGTGCAGATGGTAGTGTCTCCTGCCCCCTCTGACGTCCTGATGGTCATGTCACCTGCCCCCTCAGACCCG
>NW_008419151.1:0-298 GCF_000622305.1 Nannospalax galili | reverse complement strand
CATTATATTGCTCTAATGTGCCATCACAATGTTACAATATGACTTCAAAATAGTCCTTTTTACATCACAGTGCTGCAATATAACATTATAATGATCCAAAGTGCCATCATAATGTTACAGTATGACTTCCAAATGTTTCATTGTGACATTACAATGTTCCATCGTGCCATCAGAATATTACAATATGACTTCACGATATTACATTGAGTCATCACATTGCACATTGTGACATCACCATGCAAAATTCTGCCATTACTTGATCCATTGTGTCATCACCATGCATAATGTGCAAACACAG
>NW_008419150.1:0-298 GCF_000622305.1 Nannospalax galili | reverse complement strand
GTGAGTAATTCATTAAGACTGAGCCCTCACCATCTAATCACCTGGGGAAATATCCTCACAGACACAGAATGGAGCTTCACAAAACTCCTAGATAGTTCTTAGTCCAATCAAGGAGACAATCAAGATGAATCATCCCAGTGACAGAGACACACAAACTCACTGGCAATGAATCAATGATTGTTTCTTGCTATCTCTTCACTGGTTTAGCATCAGTTTCGTAAGTCTTTCTGGGGCTGTTCATGGTTCTCACAGTGAAGGCCTCAAACTTCAGATGGAGAACCATTCCCCTTAGGGTTTT
>NW_008419149.1:0-298 GCF_000622305.1 Nannospalax galili | reverse complement strand
TTTATTGGCACTATAAATTGAAGGCATGACCTTACAGACTGTGAATCTAGTTGATATCCTCAGCACTTTCTATAAATTTCATTTTTTGACACGGTCATGCTGGAAAACCCAGGCTGCTCATGAACTTGTGACCTTCCTACTTCAACATCCAGATTGGTGGGATTACAGGTGCGGGTCACCACATATGACATTTTATTCTTCGTTATTCAAACTCATGTGTATTTTTGTAATAGATCATATCTATTTAAATAATATATTATTTAAATGATATTTATTACATGAATACAAGTGTATTTTG
>NW_008419148.1:0-298 GCF_000622305.1 Nannospalax galili | reverse complement strand
AACTCTTGAGGGGAATGCCCATTCTTTAGGGACTGTTGCTTCAATAGTCTGACAGTCAAGGTTATACTGTCATGGGAGTTTTCCAGCTGTGGATGCCTTAACAGTGTTTAACTGCCCACAATCTGGAGTGGCCCCTCTTAGGAGCCTCTGGAACAAGGAAAAAGTGAAAGAGATTAGAAACTGGCTTGTCAACTGCTCCTGGTGGGTATCAGGGTTTGGTGGGTACATCTGGACCACTGAAGTGGCCCTGAAGAAGTAATTGAGTAGAGATACACAGTTGCAGCAGAAGCAGAGACTG
>NW_008419147.1:0-298 GCF_000622305.1 Nannospalax galili | reverse complement strand
TAGCAGATGTGTCCCAGAGCACACTGCATCATCCATGTGTTGCTGGGCTGCAGTGTACTCCCCTGTGAAATGGGAAGACCTCTGGCCCCCATCATGTCGTTTTTGGGGAAACGTGCGATAAGTTAAAACAAGGCAAAAGCTCGAGATGCTAGATCATCAGCATCATCACCAGTCTTCTCCATTCGAACCCACTGACTCCATACTATGTACACACCCTGCCACCATATACGATGATCTTATTTTACTTAATCCTTTATAAAGCATTTATGTAAAATATTCATCAGAAGTTAAAAAAAAA
>NW_008419146.1:0-298 GCF_000622305.1 Nannospalax galili | reverse complement strand
TCTCTGCCCAGTTCTGGCTATTGTCCCCTAGATTCTGGTGGTGATGCCTCCTCTACTTCACAGTGACTAGGTTTTTGCTTGTCAAATCTTAATCTCAATTAAAGCCCCTTGAGACTATATCCAGGCCACCTTGGCAAGAGTTTGATGGTTCATAGATTTTCTGGCCAAAACCTCTTGGTATGTTCCCACACAGGGCCTGTCAGGCATTTGCTGAAGAGCAACCACTTTATGCTCCTAGTTCTTCCTACATTAAGAGGAGGAGCAGATGCCATTTTCTTTTCACTCATATGTACAGCTG
>NW_008419145.1:0-298 GCF_000622305.1 Nannospalax galili | reverse complement strand
TGTCTGCGTGGCAGACACTTAAGCAGCTAAGCCATTTCCCTGCCAAGCTTATTTTATTCTCAGTGATTCTTTCCTACCCACACATAATGTTTGCTTCTTTTGTTTTGTATATGTATTTAGTTTCTTCTTCTCAGAAGTATCAATTGTTTGAAAACGTCAAAGAAAACAGTTCTCCTGGTTCTTCTTATTGTTCAACAACTATAACTTTGTCCTATGAGCAAATACCAAGGAGCAATCAGATGCACCCATTCTCCTTAGAAACACTCTGCCCTCTTTGAAAAGCATTTGTTTAAAAGGT
>NW_008419144.1:0-298 GCF_000622305.1 Nannospalax galili | reverse complement strand
AAAAATGATGTTCAGAAATACAGCTGGCTTTAGGGGAAGGTAAAAGGAACAAAATGAGAAGTATTTAGTCTGCAGTGGTTGGAATGGGAATGTCCCCATAGGCTCAAGTATTTGAACACTTGGTCAGCTGGTGGCTCTGTTTGGAGAGGTCATGGGGCCTTTGGAGGTGCAGCCATGCTGGAGGAAGCCCGTCACTAGGGGTGGCCTTTGGGAGTTCGGCCCTGCCCAAAGTCTCGTCTTTCTCTCAGCTTCCTGCACATGCAGGATGAATGTTTCTGTGGTGGTTTGAATAAGACTG
>NW_008419143.1:0-298 GCF_000622305.1 Nannospalax galili | reverse complement strand
ATGTTCAATTTTAACTTCACAGTGCTTTAATATGATATCACAATGCTCCAACGTGCCAACACTATCTTCCAAAGCCATTATATTGCTCCAATGTGCAATCACTGTTCCATTGTGACATCACAATTTTCCAGTGTGCCATCACAATTATCGAGTGTTACATCACAATGCTCCAATGTGACATCACAATATTACTATTTTCCACTCAGAGTGTTACAGTATGACTTCCCAATGTTCAATTTTGACTTCGCAATGCTGTAATATGACATCACAGTGCTCCAATGTGCCAATACTATCTCCC
>NW_008419142.1:0-298 GCF_000622305.1 Nannospalax galili | reverse complement strand
TTTAAATAGAAAAATGAAATTAAAACTGTTTGCTGTAATAATAATCTATATAATACAGATAAACTTGTGCCCTCAGATTTTGCTACCTTTTCTTCATGAATGAAAAATTCCAGATTATCAGAGAGAAACATAACTACAAGATTCTGAAGCTCTGACTGTGGACTTGTGTCCAGCTTTCCTTTGTTTCTCTTCTCCTTGGCCATCAAGGGCTGGAAGGATATACTGTCCTAATTTCTTTTCCAGAACATACAGTTCCTGCAATAGAAAGATTTGTCTCCTTTGGCTCATGAGTCTAAAG
>NW_008419141.1:0-298 GCF_000622305.1 Nannospalax galili | reverse complement strand
TAACACTGTCTTTTGGCCCCTGCATGTGCACAGGCATCCACCAACCAACCCCTTCCCCAACCCCCAGAAATAAATCTTAAAAAATAAAAAAAAAAGTAAAATTAATTAAAAAAACCCAAAAACCTCCCTATAAAAGTTGTTTGTCAGGGAGACCCAAGATGCTCCCCAAACATTACAGGCCACTGATGCTGCTGTTGGTTGCCCACCAGATCTAGGTAAGATCTTACTGGTGAATATAGCTTTGGTTGTAGGACAGAGAGTAATCAAGCTGCAAATGGGCTAGAAGCTTCCTCCCTGA
>NW_008419140.1:0-298 GCF_000622305.1 Nannospalax galili | reverse complement strand
ATCAGTATGATAAGAGAACCCACAGATATGAATCCACTATTGGTTGTGACCATGAATTCTAGTTTACGGGTGTCTATACAAGCAAGTTTGATGAACCGAGGAAGGTCACAGAAGAAGCTGTCCATCATGTTTGAGCTACAAAAAGGTAAGTTTACTACAAAAGCCAGTTGAACTACAGAGTGTATAAGGCCAACCACCCAGGCAGTCACTAAAAAGAAGAGGCACAATCTTGGGCTCATAATGGTCAGGTAGTGAAGAGGCTTACATATGGCCACATATCTGTCAAAGGCCATGGCTA
>NW_008419139.1:0-298 GCF_000622305.1 Nannospalax galili | reverse complement strand
ACCACATGGCTCACTTCATATCAATATGGATTGATTACTTAACTTTAAAACTTGGGGGTTTTTTGAGACAAGGTTATGGTGCATAGCTCAGACTGGCCTCAAATTCCCTGTGTACTCAGCCTGGCCTTGAACTCATAACCCAAACACTTCTGCTTTTTGAGTGCCAAGTACAGAGGTGGGCACTACCACACCAGGCTGGATTTACTTATGCCTAAAAAGTAATTATGTAGGGTATTTTGTAGCTTTTCCTAGAAAATGTTCATCTGCAAATGTCAGGGTGAATCTCAAGTTTGGGACA
>NW_008419138.1:0-298 GCF_000622305.1 Nannospalax galili | reverse complement strand
TCAGAGGACAACAGGGACAACTGCATGCAATAGCCTTGAGATGAGGATGTGCTGCCCTTGTGGTTCTAGTATTTTATTGTTGGATATTTGATACATACAAAACAATGCATGCCATATACAGACAAAGTGTTCTTAATGGGTCCATTTAATCATTTTCAGAGCAGAAACATTGCCAACACCAGTAGTCTCCACCATCCAGTTCTAGCCTTTCTTTCAAAAGGAAAATTGCTATTTTGAAGTCTGAATTTATTACCATTCTGATATGGATATTAAGTCTTTTAAACTTATTATTTTTAAA
>NW_008419137.1:0-298 GCF_000622305.1 Nannospalax galili | reverse complement strand
CTCAATGTTTGGTAATGGGTTCTGTCCTTTTAACCACCATGTGGGTCTGGAGGATTGAACTCAACTCATCAGTCTTGGCAGCAAGCACCACCACCCATTTCTCTGACCCCAGGCTTCTCTTCCTTAGGTTCACTGTTCCCTCTTTTGTAACCTGTGAGTCCTTTTTTGTGGAGAAGTATTCTGAGATTCCAGTGATGTCCTAGCACCCCCCTAGTCTGCACATACACACACCTCTATTTTTGTATCTGGGTAGTCTTTATAAAATTATTATTATCTTAATATTTTGTTTATTATCTTT
>NW_008419136.1:0-298 GCF_000622305.1 Nannospalax galili | reverse complement strand
CGTGCACCAAAATGCTATTTGATGCCATAAAGAAGGAAATTCTACAATATACGTAAACATGGAAGAACCTTCAGGAATAAGGTCAGTGAAGCAAGCATGGAAGATGCGCAGTGCACCAATTTCCTGAGGCATCTAAACTAAGCACATCCACAGAACAGAGCGATGGCATGGCAACTGCAAGGGCTGGGAGAAGAAAGAACAGAGAGCACAAGTTTTAGTCAAAAAAGATAAATGAACTCTGGATATCTGCTGCACAATACTGGTATTGCACAATTAACAAATTGTTGGGTTTTTTTTT
>NW_008419135.1:0-298 GCF_000622305.1 Nannospalax galili | reverse complement strand
TGGGAAGGCCTTCCCGCCTTAATTAAGAGAGTCAAGACAATCCAGGCATACCGGGAAGCCCATCTCCCAGATGAGTGCACATTCTGTTGAGTAAGTGTGTTTATTTCTTGGTCCTCTACTCTTCCATGGATCAGCATAAATGTTTTATGTCAATGTCATACTTGTTTTATTTTCCTTTTAAAAATGTTTTTGTGGGATTTGTTTCAAAGACAGTAAATCATGTTTCTGAAACAGTTTTAAATAAGGAATTGTGATTCCTCCAGCAATCCTCAGCTTTGCTTTAGTTATTTTGGGTCTC
>NW_008419134.1:0-298 GCF_000622305.1 Nannospalax galili | reverse complement strand
TGGGTCACTGGGTGAAGAATAGATCAATTTATAAACCTTCAGGAATGGTCCAGACTTAACACTCACTTGTTCTACTGACTCTGGGTCACCAGAGACAGCTGATGTCAGAGGATCGGATGATGGGTTTTGCTTGACACGTGCTTCAAGATGAAGCTGTAGAGAGCTCCAGCAGACAACCTGGGGGCGTGGAGGGGTGAGCTGCAGATGGACCATGTGTCTGTGTGTGTGTGCATGCCTGTGTGTGCGTCTCTGTGCCTGTGTGTCTCTGTGTATCTGTTGTGTCTCTCTGTGTCTCTGT
>NW_008419133.1:0-298 GCF_000622305.1 Nannospalax galili | reverse complement strand
AGACAGGGTCTCTCTGTAGCCCCAGCTGGCCTGGAACTCGCTGTATAGATCAGGCTAGCCTCAAACTCACAGAAATACCCCTGCCTCTGCCTCCCAAGTGTTGGGACTAGAGGTGTGCTCCACCACGCCCAGCTGTTTTTCTTCTTAAATTTTATTACTTTTTAAAATTTTATGTGTATTCGTGTATTGCCTGCATGTAGGTTTAAGTGCACCCGTGTTGTGCAATGCCCAAGGAGGTCAGAACAGTCTGTTGGATTCTCTGGGACTGGAGTTACAGACAGTTGTTAGCTGCCATGTG
>NW_008419132.1:0-298 GCF_000622305.1 Nannospalax galili | reverse complement strand
AGTGCAGGTGACACGACGATCTGCATGTCAGAGGGGACAGGCGACATGACCGCCTGCACGTCAGAGTGGTCAGGCCATACGACCCTTTACACATCAGAGCGGGCAGGTGCCACGATCATCTGCACGTCTGAGGGGCCAGGTGACACGAACATGTGCAAGTCATAGGGTGCAGGAGACACGACCATCTGCATGTCAGAGGTGGGATGTGAAACGAACATCTTTATGGCAGAGGGGGCATGTGACACGACCATCTGAACATCAGCGAGGGTTGGTGACACGACCATCTGCACGTCACAGG
>NW_008419131.1:0-298 GCF_000622305.1 Nannospalax galili | reverse complement strand
AATTTTTGTGCATTTCACACATCTGAATCATGTTTAGACCCTCCTTCCCTATATGCACCCTCTGTATCCCCTGCCCAACTTCATGCATTTTGTCATACTAAGGCCTATAGAGTCAAGCTTGTGTGCCCAGATGTCCCTCCTTTTGAGTTCATCATCCACTGGAGCCTGGTCAGCCTATCTAGCGTCACCCCCTGAAAGACGACTGGCTCTCCCTCACCCAGCAGTGATCAGCTGTCAACAGTTCCTCAGCTAAGGTTGGGGCTTCTTACCCATTTCCCCAGTTCTGTGCTGGGTTTTT
>NW_008419130.1:0-298 GCF_000622305.1 Nannospalax galili | reverse complement strand
TTTTTTTAGTTCTCTCATGGTAATGTTTATCTCTTATTCATTTCAAAGTACTTTCTATGTTGCGAGGTAATCTGAACTTCAGTTTACCACACATCAGCCCAGTGCTTCTGATAACACTTGCTTTAACAATTCCTGAGTTCACTGAGCTCGTTGTGTCTCACTGAAAATCAGCTGGCTTGGAGTTCTTTCTTGGCTCATGTTACTACACAGATGCATTGGTCTGCGCACACTTCAGCAGTGGAAACCAAGTCCTTGCAGTTTCACAGTAAACAGGTCCTTTACTGCTGTTTGTACTTTG
>NW_008419129.1:0-298 GCF_000622305.1 Nannospalax galili | reverse complement strand
TATTCTCTTTACTTTGGTCAGTTGTGGCCTTCTGTGTTCACCCCCTCAGTTGCAAAAGAAAGAGTTTGCTGCTGATAGTTGAGAAGCACATTAGTTTTACGTCTATTCCCTGTCCCCCTATGTTCTGTGAGACTTAGGTGTAAAGGTTCCACTGTAGATGTGTCACTTAGAGCTTGGCATCACAGAGAGTGATTCTCTCTGTGTGACCAGTCATATAACTCTAACAGTCTCCTTTTGCAAAAAGTCTTTTTTTGATGAGTGGTGACTTGTATACTTGTCCATAGTGTAAGAACCCATA
>NW_008419128.1:0-298 GCF_000622305.1 Nannospalax galili | reverse complement strand
AAATTCCAATGAGAAGACGTACTGGACAACTTATGAATACTTTTAAGAATTTTGATGTAAAAATAAAATTTGCACTCTGTATCTAACACTTAATAATAGATTCTTAGTAATTTTTTATTTGAAGAATAATTACAATCTCATTAAGGTTATACAAAAGTGACTCCTCCCTTTGCTTTGGCAAAAAGCAAATGGTGTAATTCATAATAATGTCAATTTGCAAGGCAGCAGAGCTTATTTTAATTTATATTCATAAAATTGGGTAATAGTTCATATTTTTCATCCTTTCCTCAGGCTTTTT
>NW_008419127.1:0-298 GCF_000622305.1 Nannospalax galili | reverse complement strand
TTGAATACATGTGGGTTAAACTTTATATGTATATTATCTCCTCTAATTCTCACAACAACCCTATAAAGGAAGCATTCCTAAGAAGCCCATTTTACAGACAAGGAAACGGGCTTAGCATTTGGGAAATAAAAATTAGACTCCATTGGCCTTAAGAAAAAATAATAGAGGCAGGGCATGGTGGCACATGCCTTTAATCGCAGCACTCCGGGAGGCAGAGGCAGGCAAAACATCTCTGTGAGTTGAAGGCCAGCCTGGTTTACACAGTTATTTCCAGGCCAGCTTGGGGCTACAGGGAGAC
>NW_008419126.1:0-298 GCF_000622305.1 Nannospalax galili | reverse complement strand
ATCTATCTATCATCTATGTATCTATATCTATATATTTTTCATTGAACTTTTTAAATTTCATACATTTCCCACTCAAATCCAGATGACCCCTTCCCCCATCCATGCCTCCCTTATCACCCCACTGAACCCTATGTACTCTACCATACATGCTGAGTCCTATTCATTCAGATGTTTGTACTTAAATGATCTTCAGTGTAAATGCATCCACTGGAATCTAGACATACCCCCCTCACCCAGCAGCAACCACTCTCAATCTAGTGCTGGCCTGCCACCTATTTCTCACTTCCCCTTTGGGCCC
>NW_008419125.1:0-298 GCF_000622305.1 Nannospalax galili | reverse complement strand
CTGTGCTGAGAACAGTGGGTGAGACCAGAGGTCGCAGTATGACCAGGAAATACCTCCTCTGAGCCCATCCTCAAACTGGCCAAGCTGATCTACAGTGGCCAAGCACAGGGGTGCCTCCTTACAGCAAGGATTTCTCCCCCACACTCTACGAAGAGCTCTGGGATCTTTTACACAATTTAGAGAATGACCTGAGAATTCTATAATGAAGGTCATTTGCATAGGACTCCCAATCTCTTTATAAACTTTGGCACCTAAAATGGTAACTGCTCCTTTTCCTAATTTGGGGGCATTTTTTTTT
>NW_008419124.1:0-298 GCF_000622305.1 Nannospalax galili | reverse complement strand
CCCCCCACCCCCAAGCCTGACTGGTTTCCTTCCAGGCCAGTCCCTGAGCTGGGTGCAGACCCACACAGCTGCTGCTGCTGGCCGGTCAGAGCCACTTTGCAGATATGGAAACCGAGGCTCAGAAAGGTCAAGAAACCCACCAGGGGTTGTTGCACAGCAGTGGCAGAGAACAGAGACACACAGGGGTTCAATACATGTGCATCTGGCTCCCCCTGACTTCTATCCGTCCAGTGACTGACGACGCCATCCAGAATCACGTTCTCTTCATCAGGTCAAACATTATACCTGCGGTTTTGCT
>NW_008419123.1:0-298 GCF_000622305.1 Nannospalax galili | reverse complement strand
CATCCAGTGGCATAGAGTTTTTGGCTTAGTCTCAGCTCCATCTTTTCTTTTTCTCCTGTGCTCACATCATGCAGTGTCTTTAGCTTCATGGCCTTACTGACCTTTGTAGTGTACAGCCAACATTAGTGGTAATAGCCTGGATGAATCTGAGGACCTTCAGGATCTCTGTCTGACCAACAGCTCATAGAGGGGCAATCCACCCCTGGTACTGTAGATTTTCTTGACAGTTGTGTAGTTTTGGAGCCTTTGTTTTTATCTTATCCAACCATAAAACTCTCAAGAATCTTACAGCTATAGC
>NW_008419122.1:0-298 GCF_000622305.1 Nannospalax galili | reverse complement strand
CTAGTTACTTCTTATTTAGACATAGTTACCTAGGCTAGCCTGGAACGCACTCTGTACCACAGGTAGCCTTGAACCCGTGATCCTCCTGCCTCAGCTTCCCAAGGAGCTAGGATGACTAGGCATGTGCCGCTCGGCCCTGCCGCCTTCTCCTGGTTTGGAAATCTTCCCACCACCCCAGGGTCCCCTATTTCTTGCTGGCCTCCTTTGTTCTCTGTCTGTACCCCACCTCTCTTAAGTCCCCAGTTCTAATTATGATGCCTCATGTTCTTGACATTGTATTTTATTCCTGAAAAATAAA
>NW_008419121.1:0-298 GCF_000622305.1 Nannospalax galili | reverse complement strand
ATTTTATTTATTTATTTATTTTTATTTATGTGTATATACATATGTCTATGTGAGTAGATGCCATGTGGGTACATATGCCCACGGAGGCCAGAAGAGGGCATTGGATGCCCAGAGCTAGAATTTACAGGTGCTTGTGGGTCACCAGACATGAGTGGTGGGAACCAAACTCTGAACTTCTACAAGAGGAGCAAATCGTTTAAATGATGAACCATAGCTCAAGCTCCTCTTTCAACATTTTTTCTACAAGTCTGAAAATACTTAAAGAAATTTTGTTTAAAAAGTACAGCAAGAAGTGAAA
>NW_008419120.1:0-298 GCF_000622305.1 Nannospalax galili | reverse complement strand
CCCTGTCTCTCTGTATAGAAATACAGATATTTCTGTATTTAGGTAAAAGTATCCTTGGGGTAAAAAATTAAATAAAATTTAGAATAAAATGCTATTCTTCCAAAGTCAGTTTAGGGAAAGTGCTATACATACAGAAAGTTCTACATCCGACTTAACCAAGTCATGCCCAGTATAAACTTCGCATAAGCAAGAAAGCAACACAATCCTATGTCTATGCCCTTTCAAAAGTATGTAATCTGAATATACTTTATGAGCCACCTAATTATATCTTTCATGACATGCTAATCAGCTCTCACCT
>NW_008419119.1:0-298 GCF_000622305.1 Nannospalax galili | reverse complement strand
ACCACAACCAGTTATTTTTGATCTCTTAAAGATAATTACTTTTGAATATAATATATACTTTAATAAACTCACCCATGCCAGGTCCCCCCTTGGCCTTGCTTCCCCTTTATCCACATCCTTCCAGTCTCCCTCCTCACTCCAGGGTCTTAACAATCTGGCTTATCCATACAGGATTATAGGTCTATCCCATCATGCTCAGTTAGGAATAAGATGACCACCTTAAAAAATGAAAGAGCCATTTCATTTTACATAAGAACTCACACAAACATTTGGGGCTTGAGAGATGGCTCAGTGGTTT
>NW_008419118.1:0-298 GCF_000622305.1 Nannospalax galili | reverse complement strand
AACTCACAGAAATCCACCTGCCTCTGCCTCCTGAGTGCTGGGATTAAAAGCGTATGCCACTCTGCTAGCCTCCCAGTAAGGATTTGATTGACAGCTGTGGCGTAGCTCACTCTGCCAGCTTCTCCTAGGAACCCACGCACCAGTCTGAGGATGCCGTTACAAGACACCCCACTCCTGTGGTGCGGGGGAAGTGGCAGTAACAGAGCTCTTCCTGGAATGTCACCCTGGCACAGGGCTCGCTGTCATCGTGGCTGATTCAGTGTAGGTTCCGTCACTCAGCCTGCCAGCAGGCGAGGAC
>NW_008419117.1:0-298 GCF_000622305.1 Nannospalax galili | reverse complement strand
GACATCACAATGCTCCATGGTGCCATCACAATGTTACAATATGACTTGACAGTGTTCCATTGTGACATCACAGTGCCCCAATGTGACATAACAATTCTCCAATGTGCCATCAGAATGTTGCATTATGACTTCTCACTGTTCTATCGTGCCATCAAAATGCTCCGTGGTGCCATCACAGTGTTACCGTATGACATCACAATGATCTAATATGCCAACACCATCACCCCATGTGCCATTATATTGCTCCGATGTGCCATCACAATGCTCCAAAGACCAATCACAGTGTTACAATATTACT
>NW_008419116.1:0-298 GCF_000622305.1 Nannospalax galili | reverse complement strand
TCACCTTTGCTTTCATAGCCTACATTTTTGTGCAGATTCTCTGTGGAACACCACAGTTGTTGTGTCTTGATTGCATTTCTAATGCTACATCCAGAAGAGAGCCTGTCATAGGACCCTATCTCAAGGATCCAGGTCTTACATTCTATCCACTTGATTTTCTATTAGGCTCCTTAGGTCTTGGAGAGGGTGATGTAGATGTCACATTTAGGGCTGAGCACTCAACAGTTATCCATTCTCAGCATTTTGAACAGTTAGTAGTCTCTGTGTTAACCAACAGCAGTAAGAAGTTTCTCTTAAA
>NW_008419115.1:0-298 GCF_000622305.1 Nannospalax galili | reverse complement strand
TTTCCTAATTTCAAGTTTGTTAAACTGGTGGTAGAATATAACAACAGATTTCTACTAGTTTTGGTCAGACAGGAAAATCATAACTTATTAGTGTCCGAATCTTAAATTTGTCAAAATGGTGATGGAACACAAGTACTGGATTTTTAAATGACAGATAAAATTCTCCATCTCATTATGGTTTTTTGATTCTTCTCTTTCCTTTTCTATAATCCTGCATCAACTTCCTCATGACCTCTTCCCAGTCTTCATTCTGTTAACGTTCTCTTGTCCTTCCTTCTTTCCAGCATCCTTCCTTCTT
>NW_008419114.1:0-298 GCF_000622305.1 Nannospalax galili | reverse complement strand
AGGGACCATTCTGGCCCCTCCCCTTGCTTCTGGGCATATCTACAATCCACTGGGAAGGGTGATTCCCCCATCTTACCTGTATTTGCTGTGTCTGTGCAATGACTCAGCTCAGGAGGACTACATAGAAAATCAGCTATGAATTCACCCCATGGTAAAATAGCAGCTAGCATGCAGAGCTATAAAAAATTGAAAAAAATGATTCCTCTGTGTTGACCCTCCTCAACACAGAGGAGGCACTTGAGATGGCTCAAGTCCATCTCGTGGGGTCTCCTCAGCCTCCTTGATCAAGAGGAGAGGT
>NW_008419113.1:0-298 GCF_000622305.1 Nannospalax galili | reverse complement strand
CTGTCCTGGAACTCACTATGTAGCCAGGCTGGCCTTGAACTCACAGAGATCTACCTGCCTCTTGCCTCCCGAGTGCTGGGATTAAAGGCGTGCGCCACCACGCCCGGCCAAAACTAAACAAATCTTAATAAGATATGTTTGAGTCCAGCATAATGCATCAGTACTGGTTTGTACTGTCTAGTATCTTTAGCACATGTGAAAGATGTTAATAATTAAGGAATTGGCTTTTGATAGATGGAACTCTGTATCTGAACTTTTTGTATAAATCTAAAACTGTCATTTAAGAAAAAAAAAAAAA
>NW_008419112.1:0-298 GCF_000622305.1 Nannospalax galili | reverse complement strand
GAAGGGATGCACCCTGCCACCCATGGGATCCCCTAACTCTCCTGGCTGCTCACATATCCTTAAAAGACATGTGTTGCTGTTGACAACATTCTATGTCCTGGGTCCAATAGAACTGCATCACAATTGTATACTTGCGGGGTGGGGAATGTCTTTTATTGTGCAAGCTGGGGCTGTGAGAGCACGGGAACAGGGTACTGGATTGAGGGTAAAGGACCCATCCAAGTCAGTAGGGTCAAGCAACAACAACTTCTACAAACCCATTATATGGGTGATGTGCAAATTATCATTGTAACCCCAT
>NW_008419111.1:0-298 GCF_000622305.1 Nannospalax galili | reverse complement strand
ATGAGTTTTGGTTGAGCTCCTGAAATTGAGGGATCAGGAAGGGAAGCTGAAAGTTTCCGGGTTCTGATCCTGCCCCCACTTGTGGGTGGCCTTGGTTGGCTACTTCCCCTCTTACAGCCCCAGCTTCCTCATCTCTGCAGTGAGAACTGGACCAGACCTGGGCAGGAGAGGGGGGACCCGGTGTTAAAGTTCTTTGGGAACCATATTGATGGTTTTAGGAGGCCCTTCCTCAAAGAGACAAGAGCCAGAAACCTGCTGGTTTCTAAGGTTCCTTTTGGTCCTGACATCTCTGGAGATA
>NW_008419110.1:0-298 GCF_000622305.1 Nannospalax galili | reverse complement strand
TGGTACAGATTTCACTCTCACCATCAGCAGGCTGGAGCCTGAAGATATTGGTACTTACTTCTGTCAACAGGGTTATAATACCCCTCCCACAGTGATTCAAATCATAACAAAAACCTCATAGGAAGCTCATCTTCAAGGCTCTGCTGCTTAGCTGCATTGGTTATTTTATGCAACCACAAAATTTCCGGATGAAGCCAATTTTGTGAAGTTTCTGGGAGGTTTTTGAAGGAAAGTCAGTGAAGCTGTCCTGCATCCCAAATCTCTCTCCTCCTCTTCAGTCTCAGAAACACAGAAGAGA
>NW_008419109.1:0-298 GCF_000622305.1 Nannospalax galili | reverse complement strand
TGTGTGTAGATCAAAGGGCAGCTTTCAGGAGTCAGTTCTCTTCTTCCATCATGTGTGTCCCAGGGATTGAACTCAGGTCATCAGGCTTGGTGGCACTGAGCCACCTTAATTTTTTCTCATATCTTTATCACTGCTTCTCTAATGGCCTCTGTGGCTTTGTTTTCATTTCGGAGACAGAGTCTCACTGTTGCGGCATCCAGGCTGTCCTTGATCTTCCGGCTTTGGTACCCACGGTGCTGGGACTACAGATATGCATGCATCTTTTACACTAAAATTTCCCCTTCCCACTCTCTGACCC
>NW_008419108.1:0-298 GCF_000622305.1 Nannospalax galili | reverse complement strand
TCTCTGCCATAAAGATGGTCGTGTTCACCTGCCCCTTCTGATGTGAAGATGGTCGTGTCACCTGCCCTCTGACGTGCAGACGGTCCTGTCTCCTGCCCCCTCTGATGTGCAGTTAGTTGTGTCACCTGCCCCCTGTGCTGTCAAGACGGTCGTGCCATTTGCCCTCTCATGCACATGGTTGTGTCACCTGACCTCTTTGATGTGCACATGGTCGTGTGACCTGCAAACTTTGACGTGCACATGGTCTTGTCACCTGCCCCCTCTGCCGTAAAGATGGACGTGTCACCTGCCACCTCTG
>NW_008419107.1:0-298 GCF_000622305.1 Nannospalax galili | reverse complement strand
GCAGGACTTGGTAATGTGTAAGAATCTCCTGTATGGTTCTGGTGTTGAAATTGAAAAGGAGTCACAGAAAGCAGCTGGGGCTTGGCACCCTGAGAGGCCAGGAGAGGCCATTGTTGAAAGTGCTGCCTCAGTTGTAGTGAAGACCCCAGTGATTGAAGGTGCCGTAGAGAGACTCTGAGGCTTTGCACTATGGGAGGCTGGAAGAACCCATTGGTGAAGGTGTGATCTCAGTTTTAGTAGAGACTCCAGAATATTGGAGATGTCAGGACCATGGGAAACTACCAAGAGTAGTGGCAGG
>NW_008419106.1:0-298 GCF_000622305.1 Nannospalax galili | reverse complement strand
CTTGATCCCAGAATGTGCTTCTTGGTAAGCTTAAACAATACATGATAATTTGCTAACTATAATGTATATTACATAGGCAAAAGTTTTACTCACTGAGCCACCTCCCTAAGGCCCTGTGTATTTGATTTTTAGCAAGAGCTGTCTATAATATGTCTGGTTGACTTAGAGAAGCAGTCCAGTTATAATTGTCATAAGTTCAAATGTGCCCTTATAGCATGTCTGACACGTCTTATCTCTGTTGTGTGAGAGCACTTGAGTAAACCTCTTATTACCCTTATTCCTTTTAGCTCAATCCTAG
>NW_008419105.1:0-298 GCF_000622305.1 Nannospalax galili | reverse complement strand
TTTTTCTCTCAAGGAGAAAATTGTATTTTTCTATAATGTAATAGCTTTCAAGGTTGCTCAGCTCTGACATACCACTTGGCATGAGGGAAAGAAGTTCAGAATACTCATTAATGTGGTTCAAGTTTAGAGAAAATTGATTCCATTTCCATGAGAAATAACCTTAAATTATTTAAATAGTAGTAGTGTCCTATATAAGGAGAAGAAAAGAAAAAATCCATTTAAAAACCCATTTATCTTCTTTTGTGAAATGTCAGATCAATTTCACTGTCAATGAAGGGAATTTTAGTTTAAATAGGAG
>NW_008419104.1:0-298 GCF_000622305.1 Nannospalax galili | reverse complement strand
TTCTCTCTGGGTCTCTTGTGCTATCAGGCAAACCATATAACACATCTTTATTTACATTTATTATTATGGGGGGGAGCGGAGTGACTTACAAAGAAATGAACACCCAGTGCCTAGCTCCACACTCAGCTATGCGCTGCCCAGCTCTGCATCACAATACCAGATACCAGATCGCTCCCATGGCATGCCCATAGTCACTGCTAGCTTTTGCCCATACCTCAGGGGCCAGTGGTCTCACCCCAGGTCCATAAGTTCCAGGCCATTGAGTTCTTGAGTACGCCTGGCTGCTGCTTGTTCCCCA
>NW_008419103.1:0-298 GCF_000622305.1 Nannospalax galili | reverse complement strand
GTGTGTATGAATGTGTATATGTGTGTGTGGTATGTATGTATGCATATACATATGTGCATGTGTTAGGTGTTAGATGTGTGGTGTATGTATTGTGTGTGCTGTGTATATGTGTGTGGTTATGTATGTGTGTGCATGTGTGTATGTGTATATATGTGGTGCAGTGTGTGCTGGGTGTGTATGTGTGCATATGTGTTCATGTGTGTGTGGTGTGGGTATGTGTGTGGTGTGTGTACAAATGTGGGTGTGGGTGTGGTGTGTGTATGAATGTGTATATGTGTGTGTGGTATGTATGTATGCA
>NW_008419102.1:0-298 GCF_000622305.1 Nannospalax galili | reverse complement strand
TTTTTTTTTTCTGCCCATTTAAAAAATTTGGTTTTTGATCTTTCTGTGCTCGAGGTTCTAATTCTTTGACAGTTCTTTGGTGGGAAGCTCTTGGTTTTGGTGAGTTGGACTTGACACTGAAGGTTATTATGGGTATGGTTTTGTTAAGGAGTCTTCTACACTTCCATCAAGTAGGTGCTTTCCCACATTTCCATCAAAAGTTTTGCTTTCCCACCACTGTCTGTAGTTTATTTAGAGTTGGCAGAAGTGTCTCTGAGCCCATCAGTCACAGCAGCAGCGGGCAGGGACTGTGTCCCCC
>NW_008419101.1:0-298 GCF_000622305.1 Nannospalax galili | reverse complement strand
TGAATGGAAGACAAATCAGAAATTAATGTAAAACAACTCTAATAAGTCATCAAAATAAAATTTACAGGACAAAAGTTTGTGAGTAATTTGTTGAGAAGCAAATGCAAAGTAAATTACATCAGGATCTGAAGGTAAATTTGCAAATGGTTTTAATTCTTTTTCTTTTTCAAGGCATGCTGACTCATATCTGGACACAAGTAAATGTAAGTTTGAAAACAACCTAGTCTCTATTAATAGCAAACTGTTACAGCTCAGTGGGTAAAGGCACTTGCCATACAACCCTCACAACTTGTAACCT
>NW_008419100.1:0-298 GCF_000622305.1 Nannospalax galili | reverse complement strand
AATGGGGCCTTGGTGAATGGAATTAGAGCCCTTATAAAAGACCCGGGGGAGCTCCCCACTGCTTTATCTGCCTTACATTTGGAAGTTGACACCCTGGAAGAGGGTCCTCCCCAAAGACTGGCCTCACTGCCCCTGACCCAAGCATCCAGCCTCCAGAGCTGGGGACATCAGGTTCCCCACTTCTCAGAGATGAGCAAGGCAGCCCTCCCCAGCGTAACTGTGGGTGCCTCATGCAGAGGGTACAGCCTGTTGTCTTCCCAAGACCAGGACACAGCAGAGCTGCACAGTACACAGCTAA
>NW_008419099.1:0-298 GCF_000622305.1 Nannospalax galili | reverse complement strand
TTGCTTTGCTTTGGTAAACTTTTGCTTAAACTGTCAATATCTCTTTATTGGATTCTTTGCTTCACAAAGGAAAGAACAGAGAGTGTCCAGTAACCCACTGCTACACACTGTACATTCTCATCCAGTACAGCTCAGTGCTACCAGCACACACATCATTTTCTCCAACTACTGTAGTTGGCGAGATAAAGTGAAATCAAGGAAGTTCTGGCTCTTGCCATTTACCACCACATCTACCCCCTCAGTTTGACTTTGTTTGCAAGTCTGGTTGCATGATAAATTATATTACCTGATAATATAG
>NW_008419098.1:0-298 GCF_000622305.1 Nannospalax galili | reverse complement strand
ATTTTTGTGCGTCCCCAAAAGAATCAAAGCCATGTCACTACAGAGACACTTGTGTGCTCATAGTCACTGAGTTGCAATAGCCAAATTATACATGCCCATCAACATATTAGTAGATGAATATGTGGTACACAATACACACAGTAAATTTTTACTTGACCATAAAAATAATTGAATCAGGTAAATTTCAAGAAAATGGATTAAGACTGAGATTATCATATTTAATGAAGTAAACCAGAGTCAAGAAGCAAAATATCACAAGCGTGGAAGCAGAAAAAGCCACCATGGAGTGGGATAGGAA
>NW_008419097.1:0-298 GCF_000622305.1 Nannospalax galili | reverse complement strand
GACCATGTACATGTCAAAGAGGGCAGGTGACACGGCCATGTGCACAACTAAGAGGGCATGTGACTCGACCATGTGCCCGTCAGAGAAGACAGTTGACATGACCATGTGCACGACAGAGATGGCAGTTGACACGACCATGTGTATGTCAGTGGGGACAGGTGACACGACCATCTGCACGTCAGAGAAGGTAGGTGACACCACCATGTGCACGTCAGAGTGGGTAGGTTACACGACCATCTGCATGTCAGAGGGGCAGATGACATGACCATCTGCAAATCAGAGGGGGCAGGTGACACGA
>NW_008419096.1:0-298 GCF_000622305.1 Nannospalax galili | reverse complement strand
TGGAGAGATGGCTCAGTAGTTAAGAGCATTGACTGCTCTTGCAGAGGACCCTGGTTCAATTCCTGTCACCCATATGGTAGTTAACAACCATCTGTAGCTCCAGTTTCAAGGGATCTGATGCCTTCTTCTGAACTCCGGAGGGCATTACACGACACAGGTGCAGTTACACACATTCAGGCGATACACTCCTACACATAAAATAATAAATAAAATATTTTTTTAAAATTTGGAGGAAAATATTTTTAAACACTGAGATGAGAAACCATAAATTCTTTTCTTCACACAACAATTTTTTTTT
>NW_008419095.1:0-297 GCF_000622305.1 Nannospalax galili | reverse complement strand
CCTGCCCTCTCTGACGTGCACATGGTCCTGTCACCTGCCCCCTCTGACGGTCAGATGGTCGTATCACCTGCCACTCTGAAGTGCAGATGGTCGTGTCACCTGCCCCCTCTGATGTTCCCATGGTTGTGTCACCTGCCCCTTCTGACGTGCAGATGATCATGTCACTTACCACCTCTGACGTGCAGGTGGTCATGCCACCTCCCCACTCTAACGTGCAGATGGTCATGTCACCTGCCTTCTCTGACGTGCATATGGTGATGTCACCTGCCCTCTCCAACATTCACATCGTCGTGTCAC
>NW_008419094.1:0-298 GCF_000622305.1 Nannospalax galili | reverse complement strand
TCAAATATTATTCTCAAAATATTTTGAGGATAGAGGATACAAAATGCAAATGACTATGGAACTGACTTCTAATTGATATTCCTATTTAATTTCAACATTCAAATGGTAAAGAAAAAGAACATACCTCAAATGCTTTCTAACTAAGAAACCACGTATCCATCTTTGAACAATCAAAACTGGTGAATTATGAGCCATAATTCCATTAATTCTTGAAATTACATGTTTAATATTTTTAATTTCATCCTCATAGGTTGTTCCCTGCATGAAGAAATTTTATTAAATAATTTTATCTTCCATT
>NW_008419093.1:0-298 GCF_000622305.1 Nannospalax galili | reverse complement strand
GGGTAGTTGGGGGTCCTACATTCTTGGAGCACACACTGTCAATCTCTGCCTGCATGAGGGCTGTGAGAATTCTAGTGTAGGAGAAAACAAAACCCAGCAGGAAAGTGGGATTTGGGAGCAACTGGGGTCCAGTCTTCCTCCCCTTCTGAGATATCTCATTTCTCAGATGAAGAAGCCACGGTCCAGGGGCATGATGGGACATGCACAGAAAGTTCATATCTGACCCAGACCAGAACTTACTGGAGTCCCATAAGACTTGAAGGCTGGGGCTAGCTCAGTGGTTAAGAGCACTGGCTGT
>NW_008419092.1:0-298 GCF_000622305.1 Nannospalax galili | reverse complement strand
TAGCCTAATTAAGAATAATTAAGATAAAATTACTTCTTCAATCTTGGTAACTACATTAGAAGTGCTCAAAAGCCACAGCCAGCCACATTGAACAGCCAAGACACAGACTATTCCCATCGGCACAGAAACTGTATTTAAAGGAAATCCAGAAGAAAAAGCTTGGCAAACTACACACAAGGACACAATGCACTCTGCAAAATAAGCCCCCAATATGAGAAATTCTACACATCAAATTCTTGGTTCTTTTAACAAAGCAAGGAGGGAGGGAGGAAGGAAGAGGGAGGGAAAGGGAAGGGGG
>NW_008419091.1:0-297 GCF_000622305.1 Nannospalax galili | reverse complement strand
GACCCACTTCTCCTCAGACGGGGCAGGTCACACGACCATCTTTATGGCAGACAGAACAGGTGACACGACCATGTGCACGTCAAAGATGGCAGATGACACGACCATCTGTATGACTGAGGAGGCAGGAGACACAACCATCGGCACGTCAGAGTTGGCACGTGACATGACCGTCTGCACGTCAGAGGTGGCAGGTGACATGACCATCTGCACGTGTGAGGAGGCAGGAGACACAACCATCTGCACGTTAGAGTTGGCAGGTGACACGACCATCTGCACATCAGAGGGGGCAGGTGACAC
>NW_008419090.1:0-297 GCF_000622305.1 Nannospalax galili | reverse complement strand
AGAATTTGGTCACAGTTTGAATAAATATTCCTAAGCTCAGGACTGGAAGGAGAGCTCAGGGGTTAAGAGCACTGTCTGCTCTTAAAAAGGACCACATGTTCGGTTGCCAGCACCCATCTGCAACTCTATCTCTAGGGAATTCCGTGCTTCTTTCTGGCCTCTGAGGGCACTGGCAGGCAAGTGCGGATACATACACCCATAAACACATAGGTTTAAAAATTTAAACTTAAATACATGTGTGCACAGACACATACACATGTACACACAGACACACACACACACACACACACACACACA
>NW_008419089.1:0-298 GCF_000622305.1 Nannospalax galili | reverse complement strand
ATTTTATGTGTATGAGTGTATTGCTTGCATGTAGGTAGGTGCACCTGTGTTATTGAATTCCCGGAGGAGGTCAGAAGAGGGCATAGGATCCTCTGGAACTGGAGTTAAAGACAGTTGTTAGCTGCTGGGTGCTGTGGGTACTGGGGATCAAACCTGGGTCCTCTGTGAGAACAGCCAGTGCTTTTAACCACCGAGCCATCTCTCCAGCCCCCTCAAAATATAACTCTTTAGAAAGTGGTTAGGACAAAGTGCTCTGTGCTTCTGCAATGAGTTAAGGGATTTGTTTTGTTTTGTTTTG
>NW_008419088.1:0-297 GCF_000622305.1 Nannospalax galili | reverse complement strand
CACCTGCCCCCTCTGACGTGCAGATGGACTTGTCACCTGCCCCTCTGACGTCCAGATGTTTGTGTCTCCAGCCCCCTCTGACATGCAGATTGTCATGTCATCTTCCCCCTCTGACATGCAGATTGTGGTGTCACCCGCCCCCTCTACCGAAAAATGGTCCTGTCACCTGTCAACTCTGAGGTGCAGATGGTCGTGTATCATGCCCCCTCACACATGCTGATGGTCTTGTCACCTGCCCGCTCTACATGCAGATGGTGCTGTCACCTGCCCCCTCTGACGTGCAGATGGTCGTGTCAC
>NW_008419087.1:0-298 GCF_000622305.1 Nannospalax galili | reverse complement strand
GAGACTCTTGTTAGCCTCTCCCACAAGGAGATCTGGGGTAAAAGGAAGGCAGTGGTAGGTGTGCTGAGACCTGAGAAAGACATTGAGGCTGTCCCATCGTACAGGAGCCCACGGAGAACACAGGGAAGAGCAAAACCAGGAGTAGGGATGACCTGGGCTTGCCTGGCTCCCTCCACCCTCATCTTCCTGCACGTAGGATGTAAAATGTCAGCCCCACGCCCAGGAGAGAGGCTGCTGGCATTGGACGGTTGAAACCAAAGGCAGAGGACGCTATGCCCAGTTCATTCTGCAGTATCAG
>NW_008419086.1:0-298 GCF_000622305.1 Nannospalax galili | reverse complement strand
GCTTTTAATGGCTGCACATTGATTACTTTCAGCTAAATGCTAATTTAAAGTTGCAGAGGACAGAATAAAAAGAGAGGATCAAATGTCTTCTGAATTTGCTTGTGGTTAGGATTTCTGCCTACTTATTATTTTTAATTATTTTTCTTTATTCCACATCACAGTTTCATTCCAAGGCTCTTTCAAAGTTGTTGGCTCCGAGTGCTATTACTATCTAAGTTTTTAGTGTAATTTCACCTGTACATAGGGATAAAAATCCTCCTCTCAGCACACTGTATAAACTCTCAAACTCCTTGACCTG
>NW_008419085.1:0-298 GCF_000622305.1 Nannospalax galili | reverse complement strand
ATGATGATTAACACAGAGAACCACAATGGTCAACATGCAGAGAATAGGAGGCTGAAGACTGCTTATCCGTGAATAGTACACCTATATCAAATTTCTGCCTCCTAAGGATCATTAAGGTAATTTTAAAATTCTGCTTAACCTTCTGGTTGAATAAAGAGAAGCTGCCCCAGGTATTTTTTCTTTAATGTGAACTTTTTTTCATAAAAAGTTGTACTGAGATACTTACAGAATCACTTGCAGTTGAAAGAAATAATTGATTCTTTGTATATTCTCATGGTTCCATCCAACCTTAACATTT
>NW_008419084.1:0-298 GCF_000622305.1 Nannospalax galili | reverse complement strand
CACAGAAGGGGGACTCAGCTCCATGTTCACAGGAAGGATTACAACTCCATATTCATGAGAGGGGACAACAGCTCCAGCTCACAGGAGGGGCAACATAATTTCTTACTACATTCTAAATGTGCACCCTTGTACTTACAGACATGTGAACCTCTTATCACTCATCAAAGAACCTTCTTTTTACAACAGAGGGAGACTAACAGAGTTCCACAACTGGTTAGATGAAGAGAATAACTATCTGTGAGATGCCTAACCTAAGTGATGCATTTTCAATGCAACCTCCACACGTAGGATGAATGAT
>NW_008419083.1:0-298 GCF_000622305.1 Nannospalax galili | reverse complement strand
AGTAAACTAATATTGTTTAATAAATAAAAAGACTGGGCCCACACTCTGTTTCGTCATCGGGGTGACCTGCAGCCAGGGCGAGTGGTGCATGGTGGAAGGGGATGAGAAGGCTCTGCAAAAAGGTTCTGGGCAAAGAGGGTCTGGGTGCGGGATCCGTGGCCGGTGCGCTTTAGGACCCTGAGGCTGGCTGTCCTTTGAACAATTGGGTTAGGAGGTTGGGATGCTGCTGTAGGTGAGCTGCAGGGGGCTGAGGACCAACAGGGATCTATAAATGCAAACTATCTTTGCCTCTAAAGAA
>NW_008419082.1:0-298 GCF_000622305.1 Nannospalax galili | reverse complement strand
ATTATATTGCTCCAATGTGCCATCACAATGTTACAATATGACATCACAATAGTCGATTATGACATCACAGTGCTCCATGTTGCCATCACAGTGCTACAGTATGACATCACAATGTTCCTTTGTGCCATCACAATGCTCATTTTTCCGTGACTTTGCATAATTGTATCATTACCATGATCCATTGTGTTGTCACTATGCTCAATATGCATACATCATGCTAAATGTTCCCTCAGAATCGCCCAGTGTAACATCACAATGCTCCATGGTGCCACGACAATGTTACAATATGACTTCACAA
>NW_008419081.1:0-298 GCF_000622305.1 Nannospalax galili | reverse complement strand
AGACTCCTGGGACCTTGCTCATATGAACTTACAGTAATGGTGACATCATGCACAGGACTCATGCAAACTCAACCAGACACAAACCAGCATAGAACTGGAAAAATGGGCTAGAGATCACAACTATGGTGAGGAACTTTGGCAACTGATCATTGCTGGGTAGGGAAGAGTTGATCTTTAAGGGAGTGATGCTAGACAGGTTGAACAGACTCCAGTGGATGCAGTCACACCAAGAGACATCTGGATGTACAAACTTGACTTTGACAAAATGCTCAAAGTCTTGTGGACGGGTATGGGGGGG
>NW_008419080.1:0-298 GCF_000622305.1 Nannospalax galili | reverse complement strand
GCAATGAGGCAGAGAGTAGGCCGCACCACAAGCAAACAACAGCAGGACAACATGTCTACGCAGGCAACTACACTCAGCATTGAAAGCCACTGGCAAGTCTACGACTGGGCTGGAAATGACTGGCCCTTAGACGTGGAGGCACTTCCTGTATCAGCACGTTTGGCTCTTCGTGCTGCCTGCATGTGGGTACCCCACTCTCTGCAGACTCCTCTGTAGCCCAGTCTCTTAATCTTTTTTAAAAAATATTTTATTTTTTTTAAAATTTTATGTGTATGAGTGTATTGCCTGCATGTATGTG
>NW_008419079.1:0-298 GCF_000622305.1 Nannospalax galili | reverse complement strand
GAATATGTTAAAGCTTTAATGAAATGCTTCTTCTAATCATATGGTTATTAAATTTAAAAAAAGATTAGCATGTGGCTATTCAACTAGTCTGTTTATTTTTCTATATAAATCTGAATAGCAGCATATGAGGGTTTTGCAGTGTGAATAAATTCCTCATCAAAGTTTTCTTAAAATGTGTTATAAATAACTAGGTGAGTTCCCAAAAGGGTTTAAGAAGTTCAGGGTCATTTTGAAAAAGAGATGCCCTGGGCTGGAGAGATGGCTCAGTGGTTAAGAACACTGGTAGTTCTTGCAGAAG
>NW_008419078.1:0-298 GCF_000622305.1 Nannospalax galili | reverse complement strand
TTGTGACATCACAATGCTCCAATATGAAATTGCAATGCTCCAGCGTGCCAACACTATCACCCCATATGCTATTATATTGCTATAATGTGCCATATAATGTTACAATGACTTCTCAATATTCCATTGTGATATCACAATGCACATTGTGCCATCACTATGCGCAATTCTGTCATTACCATGATCCATTGTGTAGTCACTATGCTCAATGTCAAGCACAGTGCTGAATATCCCCTCACAATCTCCCAATGTGACTTCACAATGTTCCATGGTGCCATCACAATGTTACAATATGACTTCA
>NW_008419077.1:0-298 GCF_000622305.1 Nannospalax galili | reverse complement strand
ATTTAATGTAACAAATAAATATGAAAAACTAACAGTTTCTATTTGGAAAAGAACAATGCAGGTGACAATTTTATCTATTTAATTCCTTCCTTTCCTCTCTTCCTTCTGTCTTTTGCTTCCTTCCCTCCTTCATTCATTCCTTCCTTCCTCCCCCTCTCTTCCTTCCCACCCTGCTTCTCTGTCCCTCTCTCTTTCTCTTCTTTAATATTTTAAACAGAATCTAAGCTATATATTCTCTTTTTTAAATAATGATTATTTTACACATTATTTGAGAATGTTTGGAAATTGTAAGAATTTT
>NW_008419076.1:0-298 GCF_000622305.1 Nannospalax galili | reverse complement strand
CATTTCTATCTGCATATTCCTTTGTATATCTGCAAAACGGTGATCACCAAATAAGGATTAGGTATGGGCCAGTGGTAGTGCTCCTGCCTAGCATGAAAAAAGCCCAGAGTTCCAATTCCAGCATCACAAAGAAAGAAGACAAATAATGAAATAAAATAAGACCTCATTGTGTTGTTGCAATTAAAAAACTTGGCTGACTGAAAATATTAGAAAGGAGCTTCACAGAGAAAAAGAGGGTGGTGTTAGTATCTTGCTCCCCCTTCCATATTATTTTTCATATAAATCAGCATTTGGGAGA
>NW_008419075.1:0-298 GCF_000622305.1 Nannospalax galili | reverse complement strand
TTTGTTTGATTGACCTTAAAGTTTTGTAGTCTACATACTTGAAGCCTGTCTAAAAACTGTCTGTTTTTCCATTTATCTCAGCACATCACGCTCACTGGTTCCTTCACCTTTCAGTATCTTTCTGGCTAGATGCTCACAGAACAAATAAAGCATGGAGAACCAGTGGAGAGGAGAAAGTCACTTTGCAAATACTGTGAATGGTTGAATGCAGCCTCAGTGGACGCTCAGGAAAAGTAGCCTCATCTGACAGTAATCATCCCGTGTGTTAAGATTATCTTTTCCCCTAGATATTTATGCT
>NW_008419074.1:0-298 GCF_000622305.1 Nannospalax galili | reverse complement strand
TAAATGTTCATCACCCTTCATGGGCTGATATTTGCCTCTCACACTGCTACCATCTAATCAAGTCAGGGTATCTGCTAAGGAGATATTTGTTTCTGTTAACAGATTGACCTTTTCTTGAATTGACCCTCTAAAGAGAAACACCAGACCTGAAACTGACCCAAACGTGTTGCCAGAAAAATTAGGCTTGACTCTGGGTGATTAAATGCATCCAATTTGAGTTCATTCTCCTTTCTCCAGGTCTATCTTCCTTTAACTTCTCCACCACTGGGCACGTATATTCATATATATATATATATAT
>NW_008419073.1:0-298 GCF_000622305.1 Nannospalax galili | reverse complement strand
GAGTGTGTGTCCTTGGATAGGACTCCTATATTAAACCTCACCCACCCATGGTTCAGGAATCATTGCAGAAGAGGAGGTAAAAGATTGTTAAGAGCCAGGGTTGGCACATGAGTACAAGGAAACTGAGTCTTCCAGGCCTCTGCAAACTTGCTCATATAAACTTATAGCAATGGTGACAGCATGCACCAAATTCATGCAAACTCACTCAGACAAATCCCAGCACAAAAATGGGGAAATGTGCAATAGGTACCAACCTTGGCCCAGGTGCTATTGGTAACTGATTACTACTGGATGAGAA
>NW_008419072.1:0-298 GCF_000622305.1 Nannospalax galili | reverse complement strand
ACGGTATACCTTGCCTCATGCATAATGCTCATTTGTATTTTCAGGTTGTTTCCTTTTAGAACCTATTGTTCTGTACAACTTCAGATAATTGGCACTTTGTGCTCCCCAAAATGTTGGATGAGCTCTGTTGTGTTACAGTTTAGTAATGCTCCTCCTGTTGACTTTTGGAGTCTTTGAGTCCATGCTGCATGCAAAGTGCTGAACTGCAGCTTGGTTTCTTCATCTTTTGCTATGGTTGGATAAATGTTCTCAAAGGCATTCCTTTTAAAAATATTTATTTTTATTTTATGTGTATGAA
>NW_008419071.1:0-298 GCF_000622305.1 Nannospalax galili | reverse complement strand
CTTTCAAAATTGATTGCTGGTATAGGTCCCACAGACTCCACCCAAAGTTTTATGTTTGCTCCGAGGCCCACAGGCAAAAAGGGGAGAAGGAAAATGTGAGACACCTTATGACTTTTATTGCAAATCATGGGATTGCCTGAATACAGGGTTCATAGATTGGACACACCCTGCTAAAGATGATTTTATCGCATTAATATGCATTGGCCACCCAGCAGTCATGCCTGCCGCTGTCCATAACATCCCCGTGTGGACCCAAAGGAATAAATGCTATCCTAACTGTAATCCTATTAAAATAAGT
>NW_008419070.1:0-298 GCF_000622305.1 Nannospalax galili | reverse complement strand
TTTTCCTAAGTAGTCCCTCTGTGCTTTTATCTCATATATTGTCAAATACAGATCTGCATATTAGAGAAAACATAATTTTTCCTCCTTATGCCCATTGCTTTCTCTAGTTTCTTGTTTCCCCTCCTGTAAGACACTTCCCCACATCATTGCCTTCTACATTCATACATATATTCAAATCCAGATTCCACATCGCAGAGAGGACATGACACTGATTTGCTTAATATAAGCTCTGCTTCCATCCTGCAAATGACCTAATTTCATTCTTCTTTATTGCTAAATAAAACTCCGTTATGTACAT
>NW_008419069.1:0-298 GCF_000622305.1 Nannospalax galili | reverse complement strand
TAAATAGTGATATGTCTTCAGGATAGGACGCGAGTCTGAACACAGAACTCATCTGTGTTCCATATGAAGATAATCGTATATGGTATGGTTAGTGCTGAGCATTTTGAAGGATCTGGTCACATGAGGTCAGATGTGGAATTCTTTCCTTATGTTCTAATGTTGATGCTCAAAAAGTTCCACAGTTTTGCACATTTTGGATTTTGAATTTTTACAGTAAAAATGATCATCGAATAGCTAAGATGCAGGATTAATGGATATAAAATGTATTTAAATAATCTGAGTGTGATGGTACATATTT
>NW_008419068.1:0-298 GCF_000622305.1 Nannospalax galili | reverse complement strand
GTGTTTTACAGAGATATGAGTCGTAGCATGTGGCTTCCCTACTAAGTACAAAAGGCAACTGTCTGATCTTGGCTCTAAGCTGCTGTGTGAGCTGGCCCCTGCCTGTTCCTCCCCCATCCTCCCTCAGCTCAGCCCATGTGTGTCCTCCCCAAGGACTCTGCACTGACGTTCCACTACCTTCTCGGTTGCAGGTGCGGCACCCTGAGCTTCATGGGGATCTCTTTACGAGTGTGCACACCTTCTTAGGGAACCTCTGGTATGCCCTTGTATGCACAGTTTCTTCCCTGCTCACCCCAGG
>NW_008419067.1:0-298 GCF_000622305.1 Nannospalax galili | reverse complement strand
TATACTTTAGCCCTCCACAAATCCAGGAGACCATGTGTGATTAGGACCAAACTACACACAGTTGGATGGGAAGAGTGCCTAGATACTCTGCTGAGGGTCCTTTGACACTGCATGCCCCTCCTTTAATGAAGGATCATAACCATCAACAAGCCCAGTTGTGACGATGTGTAGCAATCAAGCACAGCCAAAGTAATGATGTTGGAAGTTATTTCATGCAGAAGAGACTGCTGTACAGAATCATCTTCATAAATCAACATGGAATTTAAAAAGATTTGGTGCTAGGATCCACAAATAAGGG
>NW_008419066.1:0-297 GCF_000622305.1 Nannospalax galili | reverse complement strand
GATCTGCCTGCCTCTGCCTCCCAAGTGCTGGGATTAAAGGCGTGAATCACCATGCTCGGCCGTATACACTATTAACCGTTGAGCCATCTCTCCAGCACCCTAAGAACATTTTTTAAATGTGTATGAGTTTTGCCCAAGTGTATGTAGGTGCACCACATGTGTACAATGCCCGTGGAGGCCAGAAGAGGCCATTGGATCCCCTGGAACTGGAGTTAGGAGTTGTTAGCCACCATGTGGGTCCTGGGATCCTAACCCAGGACCTCTGCAAGAGCAGCCAGTGCTCTAAACTGCTGAGCC
>NW_008419065.1:0-298 GCF_000622305.1 Nannospalax galili | reverse complement strand
TTCTAGGTCCTGGGTCCAAGGGGCAGGACGGAGACTCTGCCCACACTTGGGTGTCTCTAATGCACCAGCTCAGGCTGTCAGGTCCTGCAAGGGGGCAGCCTCCGCCACATGTTGCCTGCTGGTGCCATTTGCCCCGGCGGCCACTCTGACTCGGTGCCTGGTCTCCCTAGGGAGGCTTGCAGCCTTGCGACCTGCAGCCTCTGCCTCACATGGGGGTTCATGCCTCAGGCCTTGGTCGGGCTCTAGTATGTGTCACAGAGGATGGAGGAGCTGGATCCTCTCTGAGACACCCTCCCCC
>NW_008419064.1:0-298 GCF_000622305.1 Nannospalax galili | reverse complement strand
CATAGACACAGGGAAACAGGCAAGAAATTTCAACCTTAGCTGAGAAACTATTGCCAACAGGTGACTGCCGGGAGTCAGTCTCTTTCAAGGGTGTGAGTCCCTGGTAGGTTACCAAGCACCAGAGGATGAACCCTCTCTGAAGGGCATTTGGGGTTACAAATTAGACTCTATAGGCTTAGATGGGAGGTGTAGCAAGTGGAGGTTTGGATGGGGAGGAGATCTAAATACCACCAGAACATGTTCTATGGCCAGAAATTGACCAAAACATATATGCCCATCATCTGAATGGATAATGTAG
>NW_008419063.1:0-298 GCF_000622305.1 Nannospalax galili | reverse complement strand
CTCTCTCTCTCTCTTGCTCGCTCGCTCTCTCTCTCCCTCTCTCTCCCTCTCTCTCACTGAAAGCTTATTCAGTTTCTTGCACCCACTCAAAATCTGTCAGATTTAGAACTGCTAAACACAGCTTGAAGATTTAAAAATGAAAATGAAAAGGGAATTCTTGAAACATCGATTCATGTTGTCTATTGGTAAAAGTATTTTGAGTAAGAACCCACATCAAAACTATACATGAAGATTTTTTTGCTTCCTGAGATATCAGAAATGCACAGGACTGAATTCTGAGGGACTTCCCTCCAAAGGA
>NW_008419062.1:0-298 GCF_000622305.1 Nannospalax galili | reverse complement strand
CCATTTAATAATCTTTTTTATGCTGTGTTTATTTATTTTTTGTCTCATAATGTTTTACATCTATCATTTTCATTTTTTCTTTGACCCTTTAATTGTTAAGGAGCATAATGTTTAATTTCCACATATTGGTACATTTCCAAAAATTAGTTCTATTATTTGGAACTGGGTTTAAGGATGGTTCATAGCTGCCAGGTACTAAAGAACTCAAACCCGGGTTCTCTGCAAGAGCAATCAGTGCTCTTAAGTGCTGAGCCATCTTTCCAGCCTCCTAACGTACTAATCTTTCCTGGAAAAGATT
>NW_008419061.1:0-298 GCF_000622305.1 Nannospalax galili | reverse complement strand
CCCACAGTTTTTCTGTGACATTCCTTCATTACTGAGGATTTCCTGCTCTGGCACACTGGTGGTCATTTATACAAGCTTTGGAATTGGCATGTTTCTATGTATTTCATGTTTCATCTGTATTGTGATCTCTTACTTTTACATTTTCTCTACTGTGATGAAGATTCCTGACACTAAAGGTCAGTCCAAAGCCTTTGCTACCTGCCTGCCTCACCTCATTGTTTTCACTGTTTACATTGTAACTGCTTGTTTTGTTTATCTGAAGACATCATCTAATTCTCCAATTACAGACAGGCTTTTT
>NW_008419060.1:0-298 GCF_000622305.1 Nannospalax galili | reverse complement strand
CCTGCCTCTGCCTCCCAAGTGCTGGGATTAGAGGTGTGCGCCACCATGCCCTGCTATTTCTATAGACTTAAATTTTTTCATGAGACAAATATTTCTTGTATAGATTGAAAAATACCAAACTGCACTAACCAGATTATGATCAGCTGTCGTCAAACAAGGCTAAGCTAATGCTCAGAGTTTTCATGATCACTTGAGGACAAATTATTTTAATGATTAAATTCAAAATTACGAAATGTGTGAAATAACATAGGCTCAGGCTGCTCAGATCTGTTCTCCACATGTGCATGACTCTTAAGGT
>NW_008419059.1:0-298 GCF_000622305.1 Nannospalax galili | reverse complement strand
CCATCACAATTCTCTAAAATGTCTTCAAAATGCTCCATATTGACATCAAAATCCTCACTGTGCAATCACAGTGCACCAATGTATCATCACCATGCTCAACATGCCATCACAAGGTCCCTATGTATCATCACAATGCTCAATGTGGCATCACAATGCTGAATGTCCCTTCACAAGGCCCCAATGGGTCATCACAATGCTGAGTGTGACATCACAATGCCCTATGTATCATCACATTGCTCCAATGTGTCATCACAATGCTCCAATAAGTCACCACAATGTTCAGTATGCCTTAACAATG
>NW_008419058.1:0-298 GCF_000622305.1 Nannospalax galili | reverse complement strand
GAGGGAGGGAGGGAAGGGAGAGAAAAGCTGCACTGTGTTAAAGATTCTACAAGGCCAAATGAGTAAAATTCAAGATGATGGAGAGCTGCAGTTTTGCAGTCCAGATCTAAATGCTCTCGAGCTATTTTCAATCCATTTGAAAGTCATCCATCAACCGTACCTGTGCCTCACCTAACATTATTTGACTATCAGAAATGTAGTGGGCTTAACCCAGTCTGTACAGAAATTTTAATGAAAGGCTATCATGTCAGGCACCTTGGTATATGCCTATAATCCAACTTGGGAGGTGGATGCAAGC
>NW_008419057.1:0-298 GCF_000622305.1 Nannospalax galili | reverse complement strand
TTGTAATAGCACATTGGAGCATTGTGATGACACTTTGGGGCATTTTTATGGTGCCCTGGCATTGTGATGACACAATGTGGCATTTTAAGGGTCATGGAGCATTGGGATCACATATTGAATATGGTGATGACACATCGGCTCAATGAGAAGACATATTTGAGCATTCTGATGGCACATTCTGGGCATTGTGAAAACATATTGGAGCATTGTGATGGCACATTGAGGCATTGTGATGACACATTGGGGCATTGTCAGGGCACATTCAGCATTGTGGTGGCCCATTGAGCATTATCATGAC
>NW_008419056.1:0-298 GCF_000622305.1 Nannospalax galili | reverse complement strand
ATTTTTATTTTATCTGTATGAGTGTATTGCTTGCATGTATGTAAGTGCACCTGTATTGTATAATGTTCAGGAAGGTCAGAAGAGGGCTTCAGATCCTCTGGAACTGGAGTTATAGGCTGTTAGCCTCCATGTGGGCCTGGGAACCAAAACCAGGTCCTCTACAAGAGCAGCAGTACTCTTAAGCCCTGAGCCATCTCTCCAGTCCTGTTTCTCTTGTTTTAAAGACAGTGGTGAGGAAGCAAAAGTTGAAGTTATTTAGTTGTATGTTCTGAGGTAAAAATCTAAGGATTTTTTTTTT
>NW_008419055.1:0-298 GCF_000622305.1 Nannospalax galili | reverse complement strand
TTACACATAGAGAATGGCTAGATTTGACCTTTAGTCATTGTTAGAAAAAAATGTGTCCTAACAGTTTGAACACCTTGGTCACCTTATTTGAGCCAGATTATAAAAATGGGATTATAAAAAAAGTCCACATGGACACAAGCTATGGGCACACAGGGACCATACATGTACCAAAGGTATTCCATGGGATCCAAAGTATCCTACAGTGTCCATGACCCTGAGGGAAACAAGGATTAAACAAGCGACTCTCGAGCTCACATCCATATACCTTCCCAACAAAGGAAATAGTTCCTTTGGCCCT
>NW_008419054.1:0-294 GCF_000622305.1 Nannospalax galili | reverse complement strand
GAGAGAGAGAGAGAGAGAGAGAGAGAGAGAGAGAGAGAGAGAGAGGTATTACAATATGTAAATGAATAGAAAAGCACATTCTTTGGAACATAAAAGCCCTGATCCTTTATGCCCAGAGGCCATTTGAGTTACTAAAGTTCATCTGATAGCTCAGTCCCTCTGTTACCCTTGAATTGTGTCTTTTCCTGATAAACTACCTCTCTTCTGCACCCTTGTGTCTGCTCTATTCCTTCTTTTTGGATAGAAGCAACTGGATCCTTCACTATGTCTCTCTGTAGTCCCAGATGGTCTGGA
>NW_008419053.1:0-298 GCF_000622305.1 Nannospalax galili | reverse complement strand
CAGTACACCAATACTCTTCCAAAGTGTCAGGTCATATAAGACAAAGCAAGACTAATTAAAGAAAACCAAGGAGCTATGACAATATGAAATGTCATAGGATCTTGAACTGGACTCTGGACCACAGTAAAGACATTAATGGGACCAGTGGGAAAATTTGGAAAGGTCTGGGCTTTAGATAATAGTACAGCATGAATGCTAACTACCTGTTTCTAGAACAGTGTCTGATTTTAACATTTAAAAACTCTGGGTGAAGGGTTCATGGAAATATTTTATACTATTTTTGCGAGGGTTTTTTTTT
>NW_008419052.1:0-298 GCF_000622305.1 Nannospalax galili | reverse complement strand
CATACTCTCTTATTGCAAAAGGTAAGGACTGGGCACACAAGTAAAACCCATGGGGCTCTATCTTGGGTATCTGGGATTCACTTGCTCTCTTCTGGGCTCCAAAGGGCTTGGGTAGCTCTACTTATCTGGCTCTGCCATCCACAGCACACGCAGCTTGTCCCATAGGTTCAGCAGGCTCCACTCTACCTGCTGCTGAATGTAGTGGTCACCCCAGGTTCTACCATCTCCAATAGGCTGGGGTCTCCAATGCAACTGAGGCTGCACCTTCACCAGTGACCTCTCCTGGCCTTTCAGGGTG
>NW_008419051.1:0-298 GCF_000622305.1 Nannospalax galili | reverse complement strand
AAAAAAAGAAAAAGAAAAAGAAAAAAAGAAATACAAAGGAGAAGGAGAGGAGAGGAGAATGGCAAAGTGGAGAGGGGAGGGAGGGAGAAGATAACTGAGAAGGGGGAGGAGGAAGAGAGAGAGAAGGAAAGAGAGGGAAACAGAAAGAATACATAGTTCAAAAGAAGGATTACAAAACTGTCCTTGGGTGTGTGGATAGCAGTGTTTCTTTGGGCACCAACAGATTTTCTCATTATTCCGTCCTCCCTCCTTCCAGTTCTAACTAATGATTAAAGAGAAGAAGAAGAGGAAGAAGAAG
>NW_008419050.1:0-298 GCF_000622305.1 Nannospalax galili | reverse complement strand
GTGCGTGTGTGTGTAAATGCTACAGAGCATGTGTGCATGTCAGAGGATAACTTTATGCAGTTTGTTCTATCTGTCCACCTTTGGGTGGACCCTGGGGCGCAAACCCAGGTTGCCAGGTTTGCTCTGCGAGCGCTTTGTGCACTGGGCCGTCTCTTGGCCCCTCGTCAGGAGAGCAGCGAGGAGGCAGAGACAGAATTCCAGTAGCCTGCAGGCAGCTAGCCTGGTGGATGCCATGGCAACACAGGAGACTAAACAAGAGGAAGGTGAGGTTGTCCTCTGACCTTCACAAGTGCCATGG
>NW_008419049.1:0-298 GCF_000622305.1 Nannospalax galili | reverse complement strand
GGAGGTCAGAGGACTTCACTTCCACACGGATTAGGACAGGGTCTCGGCCCAGTGCTAGGAATGTGCAGACAGACGGAGCCCCAGGGTTTGCTGGCCAGCCAGTCTAGCTGAATCCGTGAGCTCTGAGCTCGCTGAGAGACCCTGTCTCAAAAAATAGGTGCAAAGCAATGGAGGAAGACAGTTAAGGTCAACTTCTGGCCTCACATGCTCACACGCACAGAACACACCTGCACACACATGCATACACATCAAAATATTTTTATGGGGAAGTTTTTCCTGCAGTGGGGCAAGTTTTACT
>NW_008419048.1:0-298 GCF_000622305.1 Nannospalax galili | reverse complement strand
TGTCTCTGCTGGTAAGCATTAATTGTCAACTTGACACAACCTAGAGTCACCGGAGAAAGGGACTCTCAGTTGAGGAATTTCCTAGATCAAATGGGACAGGGCATATGTCTGTGGGAGACTGTCTTGATTGTTAATTGATGTCGAGGGCCTGGCCCACTGTGGATGGTACTGTCCCCTGACCCTAAGGCTGTACACAAAGCTGGCTAAGCACAGTCCAGCCTGCCAGCCAGCAGCATCCTCCAGGATTCCTGCCAAGCATCATCGGCTGTGAAATGAGTTCCTTGGTCAGTGATAGTGC
>NW_008419047.1:0-298 GCF_000622305.1 Nannospalax galili | reverse complement strand
CCCATTTGACCCCTACTGTCCACACCATCAGTGTGGCTATTTATATGGCCTTTCTCAGTGCTGACACATGCACTGTTTAAGGGCAGGGAGGACATGATATCTAGGAGACCAGGCACTGGAATGGGAAGAGGATTAATGCAGAGACCACATACTACAAGGCACATCAGCTCAGGACTTGGGGGACTACTCTGGCCATCTAATCAACTTGAGGTTGCAAGTATGTACTACCATGCCTAGCTTTTACATAGATACTGGGGATCAAAATCAGGTCCTTGAGCTTTCAAGACAAGCACTTTAC
>NW_008419046.1:0-298 GCF_000622305.1 Nannospalax galili | reverse complement strand
GCATCTTGTATTTCTTTACTTTTTCTAAAGCTTCCTTCTCCCAGCCATGTGATTGCCAGCCAGCCTCATGTTAGCCCCATGCAGGCTGTAAACTCACATGGTTTCTTGGCTTTCCTCCCTTCTCCCTACCCTTCTCCTCCTTCTCAAGGCAGCTGCCAGGATTGCCAGCCCTCCTGCCCTGGGGATTTTTCTTTAAACGTCTAATAAAATGGTAAAAGCTTAAATCTTGTACCAAGGACTTTGCCTTTTGGACTTTACCTTTAAAAATCTCCCAGCTCCTCTCAGTAAGGGCAGCACT
>NW_008419045.1:0-298 GCF_000622305.1 Nannospalax galili | reverse complement strand
GGACACTCACACACAGATAGAATAAAAAGAAATGCTGTGTGCAGTAAACCTGGATTGGAGGGCAGCCCTGCATTGTGCTCACTTCTATGTCATTGGGTTCCTTTGCAGAACTGGCGGAGCATGATGAAGTCAACGGTGTTTTATCTTTGATTTTATTTGTTTTCATTTTTTGAGTAAACTTTATACTGATTTCCCCAGTGTATTAATAGTTCACATTCCATTGCCACCAACACTACAAAGTGTTCCTTTGTCCACGCTCCTCCTAGTAAATCATGGTTGTCCTTTTGGAAATCACAAC
>NW_008419044.1:0-298 GCF_000622305.1 Nannospalax galili | reverse complement strand
AAAAGTAGTCAGTATGGTTATGCATGAATGATTATGTAGGATTCATGAGCAGCTGTTCCACTTAGGTTGGATTTAGAACTTGTGTACAGCTTACATCATTTTTACAGTTGTGTTTGGAATAGAAGCATTTGTCTATAGAAGAAATAACACAAGTTTTTAATAAATGAGAAATTTGATAGCCTGAATGTATTTCATTTTCGTAGTCAAATTTATTTCAGCTGGTAGACACAAGGCATAGCACTTACTTTTGTTGTGGATTAAAAGAACGGATGGGAAATCAGCTTGGATATTTGGAGAA
>NW_008419043.1:0-298 GCF_000622305.1 Nannospalax galili | reverse complement strand
CTTCACGATGTTCAATTGTGACATCACAGTGCTCCAATGTGACATCACAATTCTACAATGTACCAATACTATCACCCCATGTGCCATTATGTTGCTCCAAGATGCCATCACAGTGTTACAATATGACTTCACAATGCTCGAATGTGTCATCACAATTCTCTGATGTTCCAATACCATGGCCCCATGTGCCATTATATTCCTGCAATGTTCCCTCACAAGGATACAATATGACTTCACAAGGTGCCAGTTTGACATCACAATATTCCATGTGAATCCAACATGCTCCAATGTCGAGCAC
>NW_008419042.1:0-298 GCF_000622305.1 Nannospalax galili | reverse complement strand
CAGAAAGGCCTGACCGGTGGGATGGAAAAAGCAAACCTTGGAAGATGCTGGCAGGACCTGTGTGGGTCAGCAGGTGGACTGCACGTGGTCAGCTGTGTGGGTCAGCAGGTGGACTGCATGCGGTCAGCTGTGTGGGTCCGCAGGTGGACTGCATACGTCAGCTGACCTTCCCGCATGCAGTCACTGTGTCCGCCCGGCCTCTCTGTCCAAAGATCCTCCTGTTTCCTATGTTTTCTCTACCATGCTATATGGTCCATTTTATATTGTTCTACTTTTTTCTTGTTTTTGTTAGTCGGGG
>NW_008419041.1:0-298 GCF_000622305.1 Nannospalax galili | reverse complement strand
AAAAGAGGCAGAAAGTGGAACCCGACATATAATGCAAGAAAGACTCAGTCTGTGATTGCTGTTGGACCAATGGAGTCATGCACAAAGTACATGGCCTCTAAAGCTGAAAGTGGTGAGGATGTGATCTGAGGAAGCATCTCCAAAGAAATGCAACTTTGTTACACTTTGATTTTTGCCCAGTGAGAACCAGCTTGGTTTTCATTTTCAAAAAAAAATACTTATTACTTTCATTTTATGTGCATGAGTTTTATGCCTGCATGTAGGTAAGTGCACCTGTGTCATGCAATGCCCACAGAGG
>NW_008419040.1:0-298 GCF_000622305.1 Nannospalax galili | reverse complement strand
TATATATATACTGTCGATAGAAATGTAAATACAGTATCTCCATCCCAAAACATGCTTGAATCGTATGTATTTCTGAAGTAATCAGAGGCAATTTGCATATATCATGAGGCTCCCCACTCAGTACTTCAGCTTTGTCTGCGAACAAGGACATTCCATGTGTAGAGTTCCTAAATGTAGCTCTTCAGTTGTCTCTGTAGACTCTTTTGGTTGTTGTACTTAAAAAAAAAATCCTTAAGACTTTTTAAGCTGTGTTATTATCGTGTGTGTGCGCACACGTGCGTGCATGTGTGTGTGTGTG
>NW_008419039.1:0-298 GCF_000622305.1 Nannospalax galili | reverse complement strand
TATCAATGGAAGGTTTTACCCCAAGGGATGGCCAATAGCCCCACCTTGTGCTAAAAGTTTGTTGCTACAGCCTTACAAAAAATCAGATCTTCATGGCCCTCCGTGTATATCATCCATTATATGGATGATATTCTTATTGCTGGCCAGGATGGAGAGGTGATACTAAAGTGCTATACGCAGCTTCAGCATGACCTCGCTGCTGCAGGTCTTCAGATAGCACCAGAAAAAATACAGCTTCAAGACCCAAACTTTTACTTGGGTTTTCAGCTTGATGGTCCTAATATATCCACTAAAAAGG
>NW_008419038.1:0-298 GCF_000622305.1 Nannospalax galili | reverse complement strand
GATCACTCCATATCATTTTTGGTATGCTATTATTGCCAATGGAACCCAGTTTCAGTTATCAGTTGTTTAGTAAAGGTGCCTGTGTCCCCATGTCCACTGAATGGAAGGTACTAAGGTTCAAGCATGCTTGTATGATATGTTGTATTGGGAAACTTGTAACAGAAAATGCCTAGAGGTTCTTTGAGGTTGCTGAAGTCATTCTAAAATGCAACTAATGCTTGAAGTAAGTATTATTTTGATTGGTTTAATTTTTAAAAAGTTCTACATGTCCTGTATTACTTGTTCATTCAATTCAGAG
>NW_008419037.1:0-298 GCF_000622305.1 Nannospalax galili | reverse complement strand
CACACACACACACACACACATACACACACAAAGAGGGACAGGGATGGACTGGGGGGTGGGGGGACATAAAGACTTCCTGAAATGGACTGACCAGTGTCACCCCTGTGTCCCTGTGGGAAAATGGTTAAAGGCCCTGTGCTACAGGGATCACCTAATGTTTCCAAATTGGCCAAAGCACATATTCTTGGCTCTTCTGAGGCCTGAGCTTCCAGAAGAATGTAAACAGCTGGTGACTATCCTGCTCTGTCCTGTGACTCCAGACAAGCGAGGAAGTCCAGGTTGCTAGTGGCCTGTAGTT
>NW_008419036.1:0-298 GCF_000622305.1 Nannospalax galili | reverse complement strand
ACTGTGCCCCTATCACTCAAGGATCACTTGTATATCCCAGAGATCCCTCCACAGACTTCTGAAGATGAGCAGTGAAAATCCTCTAACCTTACATATGGTTTGTTCCTTGACTCAGAAGTGCACATATCTCTAGCTGTGCTAGGACCATTTCAGATACTCCATGCACATATCAATAGAAAGTTACCCTAAGATTGAACCCCAACCACCATTCAACTGATCCACTTCCTGACAAGTAGGGTTAATAGCAAAGACCCAAACACCCACTCACCAAATGTTAGACCAGATATCCATACCCAGA
>NW_008419035.1:0-298 GCF_000622305.1 Nannospalax galili | reverse complement strand
TGGCTCAAAGGACACTGGATTCAGTCCTGTGAGGACAACTGCAAATCCAGATTGTTCAAGTCTTGGCAAGTTTAACTGCTGATTCAGTTGATGGAAGCAACTAAGTTGTGTCATCATGGGTCCACATTAGTCTTTTCTGTCCGTGTGTTTCCAAATGGTTTTGAACAAAGCAAATATTATTTGCATGTGAGATAAGTTTTTCCTCTCCATATCTCTTATCAAAGCCATTAATACACATAAAAGATTTATAATATCCCTGTGAAGGATTTTCAGCCATTTGCTATTGCTATTAAAATTT
>NW_008419034.1:0-298 GCF_000622305.1 Nannospalax galili | reverse complement strand
GTCATAAGATTTGGTAGGGAGGGAATGGAAGTTGCTCATGAAAATAAAAAATAAAAAAAGAGGAATGTACTGGTGATGAGACAGCTCCCAAGGAAGCAAAATGTGCATATGTGAAGATGTTAGCACACGTAAGAAGGGCCAGGCCAGATGTGGGCAGGTTTTCACACCCTGGTGCTGTCACACCCTCCACCGGTCACGTGCTGCTCACTGGGCAGCTTCTTACTGGACATGGCGTTCCTTGAAGGAGGGCTCAGCAGCACCGAATATGCTGACCCCGGGGGCTCTGAGCAGCCTGTCT
>NW_008419033.1:0-298 GCF_000622305.1 Nannospalax galili | reverse complement strand
AGCTATATTGTAAATGTGGGGATATGTTGTGGGTATGTGAAGATTTGTTAACGGTTATCCAAAGGCTATAAAATCTTTTACCTGCTCTGGACCCAAACAGAGCACCCAAAGGGAGAGTGTGGCCACTTTGCACAATAAAAGATGTGCCCCAGGCAGGGAAATCTAAAAAGGCTGAACTGGCAGACCCAGTTACAGAGCTGGAGAGAAAAAAAAGCCAGGACTCATTGACATGTGATGTGTAAGGTCCAAGGACTCAGAGGAAAGGACAGATAATAGTAAAAAGGAAAAAAAAAAAAAA
>NW_008419032.1:0-298 GCF_000622305.1 Nannospalax galili | reverse complement strand
ACCAATAGAGGTAGTTTGCAATGCTGGTCATTATGGTTATTAGGCTTTAGGTCTTGGTTGGACCATTGATTAGTTTCCTCCCTTAGCCGTTTGCATAATATCCTCCAGAACCACAAAAGCTAAACTTCAGGTAGAAGGCTTCCAGATCAGTTCCTGCTCCATTTTCTAAGTCCTGTGTCTGAAGTATGTCCTATCTTCAGCAATAGAGTCGAGTCTTCCAGTTCTGGGAGATAACCAAGAGCTCTGACAATACCCTGTGTTATTTGGGGAGTCTCTTGAACTACTTGGACCAATCACT
>NW_008419031.1:0-298 GCF_000622305.1 Nannospalax galili | reverse complement strand
AAAAAAAAATTAAATGAGATGTGGGACTACTGATGGGAAAGCAATCAAACAGGTGGCTTCTGAATGAGGGCTGGGGACAGGGAGACCAGGGAACAGGGAGACTTGTGGAGCAGCCCAAGTACAGAGAGGAAGGGACTGATTGACCAGCTGAGGCACCAGATGGCTGGAGACAGGTGATTAGTGCCTGTGGGTTCCCTACACCGATGCCCTCAGAGTGTCCATGAGCCCCACAGATTCTGAGGGACCCAGAGGATGGGGCCCTCTGTTTGAAGGAGATGTGGTAGGTGTGTCAGGAAGC
>NW_008419030.1:0-298 GCF_000622305.1 Nannospalax galili | reverse complement strand
CTCTCTACCGGACCAGGAGACCCGAAGGTGGTTTAGCCAGATAGTACGTGCAGTACAGTACTGCCACAGCAACAGCATTGTCCACAGGGATATAAAGGACAGCAACATCCTGGTCGATGGCAGGGGAAATGCCAAGTTGAGCGATTTCGGCATGGCAGTTAAACTCCAACCTGGGGAGAAGATAGTGGATTTTCATGGCACCCGGTCCTACTGTGCCCCCGAGCTCTTTGGCACAGAGCCGTATGACGGCTATCCCACAGACATCTGGAGCCTGGGAGTGCTCCTCTTCGTTATGGTC
>NW_008419029.1:0-298 GCF_000622305.1 Nannospalax galili | reverse complement strand
TGTTCCAGGATGAATAAAAATGTAAAGGAAGGGGAGCGCCAGCATCCCTCATTCTTGTTCCCCTTCCTCTGTTTCCTGACAGTGGAAATGATGTGACCAGTTGCCATGCCTTCCTGGTCATGATGAGCCCAGCAAGCTCAAACCATGAGCCAAAATAAACGCTTCCTTCAGTTGCTTGTCACGTACTTTGTCATAGAAGCAAGAAAAACAAATAACACAAGGAACAAAGATATAATAATAACTGACAAGCGAAGGCAGTTTTGGTTTGGTTTAATTATTGGAGAAGATATATATATAT
>NW_008419028.1:0-298 GCF_000622305.1 Nannospalax galili | reverse complement strand
GTGCAGCCTCAGTTGCAGTGAAGACCCCAGGATTGAAGGGGTCATGGAGAAGATCTGAGGCTTTGCACCCTGAGAGGCCAGAAGAAGCCATTCCTGAAGGTGCAGCCTCAGCTTCAGTGGAGACCCCAGCTTTTTGGGGTTGTCAGGATCATGAGATGACCACCAAGGGCAACATCAGGCATGGGATGGAGCCTGCCTGGGTCTGCAAGACGAGTTATATATGCTCTCAACAGCAGAGTCAGAGAAGTGGAGCTGCCAAAACCCTTTGGAGTCCAGAAGATCATGAGTGAATCCCAGA
>NW_008419027.1:0-298 GCF_000622305.1 Nannospalax galili | reverse complement strand
AGTTAGGTAAATATATTAATTTATGATAGTGGCAAAGCTTGAAGTTGAATTCGGCTTATAAAAATGTTCTTGATGTTAGGTTTAGCCTTGTCTCATAGGTGGTAACAAAACCTTGATTCTGTGAATAGCCGTTTAACTCTGAAACTTCCCGGTCTTCTTTTTAATTTCTAGAAATGCTGATGTAATTTTAAGAACAAATTCTTAGGCTGTCAAGGTGGCATGCACCTTTAATCCTGGCCCTTGGGAATAGGAGGAAGGTGGATCTCTTTGAGATCCAGGCCAGTCAGCTCTACATAGT
>NW_008419026.1:0-298 GCF_000622305.1 Nannospalax galili | reverse complement strand
TTTCTTTTCCTTATTTTAAAATTTTATTTATTGTTTTCTTAATTTGGCATCCAGTAGCCTAGAAAGTATCTTCACATGTATTCATCCAACACATTAGCTCTTGGTAGTCCTCTGTGACCTTGGCCTCTCTACATTGTACTCACGTTATCTATGATTCCTGTCCTGGTTTATAGTGGAGATACTACCTTTTTCTGTATGGAGACCTGTTGTTGAACAAGTTACTTATTCTTTCCTTTTTCAAACCTCCTGTACCGTGGATTTATTTTTCTAATCAACTATCTATTAAAAATTATTTGTA
>NW_008419025.1:0-298 GCF_000622305.1 Nannospalax galili | reverse complement strand
AAAATAAATTTAGAGAGGATCAAAGGGTCCTGTTTTAAATGCTAAAATGCTGATATTGTTAGAGGAAAAGACTGAAAACACGTCAAGGTACAAGACAGGCGAGACTCTTCTGAATAGGACAGGAGTGCAGAATTACCACAAGGAGCAGTGACAAGTGGGATCTGACGAAATTAAAATGGTGCATAGTAAAGCAAAGTATCACCTGAGTAAACAAACAGCTTACAGAACGGGATACACTCTTCCAGCTACACTTCAGACAAAGTATCAGAATGTATCAATAGCTGAAAAAGAGAATATA
>NW_008419024.1:0-298 GCF_000622305.1 Nannospalax galili | reverse complement strand
GGGGTTGGGTTAGGGTTCTGGTTCTGGTTTTGGTTCGGGTTTGGGTGAGGGTTAATGTTAGGGTTCCAGGTTAGGATTACGGTTAGGATTAGGATTAGGGTTAGATTTAGGATTAGGGTTAGCGTTCAGTTTCATGTTCGATTAATCATCAGGTTTGTGTTAAGGCTAGTATTCTGGTTCAGGTTTGGGATCGGGTTAGGGTTAGTTTTAGGGCTAGGGCTAGGGCTAGGGTTCGGTTTTGGGTTCGGGTTAGGGTTCAGGTTAGGGTTAGGGTTTGGGTTAGGGTTAGGGTTAGGTT
>NW_008419023.1:0-298 GCF_000622305.1 Nannospalax galili | reverse complement strand
ACTGATGGTAACTGGTAAGTAAGGAAGAGTATAAGTATTCTTCCTTTTGTCTTTTACAGGGCTTATACTGAGTTCAGTATTACATAACTATATTATTTCAACAACTAACCTAAAAATTTTATAGCCACTTTTAAAAGAAATGTATCTTTGCTCTAAAAACTGTTATTGAGTATGTCAAAGATATAATAAAATGCTTTTAAAAAAAAGCCAGATGTACTCCTTATGTAAAAAGAATTATTCCCTTTGAGATCTTGTTTGGGTGATCTCCACCCCTACTTCCCGCTTAGGGGAGGAAAAC
>NW_008419022.1:0-298 GCF_000622305.1 Nannospalax galili | reverse complement strand
TACCTAGGTGAATTTTCCTAACAGAAACAAAAAGTTACTATGGATACAGCATGAAGCTGCAGCTTCTGGTGCCCGCAGACCGAATTGAAACTAACTTTCTAGAAAAGCTGATTTATCATACAGGTACAGCCTGTCAGCTCTGGCTGCTGAAGCAGAGAGCTCAGAAGCTCTTAAAATGGCACTCTCCTAATTTCCCATGCTTATGGAAAGCATGGCTCCCGACACCACCAATTCTGTAGAAGAGTTCCACAAGGACAACCCCCTAGAGATAACCCAGGACACTGAATTTAAAAGAACA
>NW_008419021.1:0-298 GCF_000622305.1 Nannospalax galili | reverse complement strand
CATCAGCCTCTGTGCATTCACGTGCACACACCTATATGTACCTCTACATATACCACACATACACATATACCTTTTAAAATTTTTAAAAAATAGTTTATTATTTTTATTTTATATGTATGAGTGTATTGCCTGCATGTGTGTAGGTGCACCGGTGTCATGCAATGCCTGAGGAGGTCAGAAGGCAGCATTGGATTCCCCTGGAACTAGAGTTACAGATGGTGGTTAGCTGCATGTGGGTGCTGGGATCCTAACCCAGGTCTTCTGTAAGAACAGCCAGTGCTCTTAACCACTGAGCCAT
>NW_008419020.1:0-298 GCF_000622305.1 Nannospalax galili | reverse complement strand
ACAGCAAAGGTTGTTACTTGTTTAGTTTCCAAACTGAAGGTCTAACTGGATTAAGGACCTGACAGGATTCAAGGACGGTTCACCAGGGTAGCAGGCACATGGGTGCTGTGTTCTTGAAGGTTTCTGTTCTGCTCTGTTCCCTGTGAGCCTCATTGTACACATGCTTACATGTCTCCATGACCCCAGGTTTTCCAAGACTCAGCAACTCAATAGAGAAATGCGGAACCCTCAATGTCTCTTATGACCGACATCAGAAGTTACACCTAGCCATTTTCCTCATATTCTGCTGTGACACAGT
>NW_008419019.1:0-298 GCF_000622305.1 Nannospalax galili | reverse complement strand
AAAAATGGATGGAAATTTTGAATAGACAGAGACTTTGCTTAAAAAGATACACTTCTGTGTGTGGTGATGCCTTTAATCCTAGCACAGGCAGATCTGTCTGTGAGACTGAGGTCAGCCTTGTTCTACCTAGTGAGTTTCAGGCCAGCTGGGGTTACAGAGAGATCCTGTCTCAAAAACCACAATGAGATACCCAGACTCTGCTAGTGGACTACTAGAATGATTTTCAAAACTGTTTTATAATAACACCAAGTACAAATGAGATGCAGAGGTGCTGGGCTCTGGTAATAAAAGAATGGTG
>NW_008419018.1:0-298 GCF_000622305.1 Nannospalax galili | reverse complement strand
TATATAACGAACTCAAAAAAACAAAGTATCAAGAAAGGAAGTAACCCAATTTAAAAGATGGACTAAGGAGCTGAACAGAGAGTTCTCAAAAGAAGAAATGAAGATAGATAAAAAGCATCTTAAAATTTGTTCAACATCACTAGTAATTAGGGAAATGCAAGTTAACACCACTTTAAGGTTTCATCTTACCCCAGTCAGACCGGGTAAGATCAAGGGAACAATCGAGACCAAATGTTGGAGAGAATATAGGGAAAGGGGAACACTCATCCACTGCTGGTGAGACTGCAAGCTTGTTCAA
>NW_008419017.1:0-298 GCF_000622305.1 Nannospalax galili | reverse complement strand
TTTTTTTTTTTTTTCCTTTTTTTACAGTAAGACTCACTGTAAGTTTTCTTCTTCCTACTTTTGGTACAAACTCAATTCTTGCCTCTCCTGAATCCTCCTGATATCTTTCACAGGTGTGTTATTTACTTACTTTCCTAAAGGCAGGAAGGGGCGGCACACGTTTGTTCTTTTCTGTCCTACTCAGTCATGCCCCCTGGCTTCAAAGTCTGCACAACTGAGTCTTGGGCAAAGAGCACTGGGTAGTTAAACCACTGCAGGACCCAGAGGTAATTCAGTAACATGCAAGTCGAGCAGGGAG
>NW_008419016.1:0-298 GCF_000622305.1 Nannospalax galili | reverse complement strand
CATGGCCTGTCAACTGTCTGGCCTCAGGTTTCTAAGCCTTATATCAAATATCTTGCCTGGCATGCATGAAGCCTTGGATTTAGTTCTCAGCATCAAAACAAAACAATAACAAAAAATACTTCGTGTTAATTTTACCAAAAATATCTAAACTCATATAAGTAATGAAGGAAAATTGGTAAATTAAAATGTAAATAGGTATGCATAAAAGCTTCAAATTACTAGTGTGCCTTTAATTCTGCTTCCAGAAATGGGTTCGCACAGGAAATCATCAGTGGAGTGGGGAATTGTGTGAACACAC
>NW_008419015.1:0-297 GCF_000622305.1 Nannospalax galili | reverse complement strand
CTCCAGTTCCAGAGGATCGGACACCCTTTCTGACCTCCATGGGCATTACACCATACAGGTGTGCTTACTTACATGCAGGCAATACACTCATACACATAAATTTTTAAAAAATATTAAAAGATAAAAATAAAATTTTCTCCTAGAAAGGTAGATAGAGGAGGATTTATTAGAACCAGAAGTTAATGAGCAATAAGACAGGACTGTAATAAGACAGGACTGTAATAAGATAGGACAGGACTGTAATAGGACAGAACTGTAACAAGACAGGACTGTAACAGGACGGGACTGTAATAAGTA
>NW_008419014.1:0-298 GCF_000622305.1 Nannospalax galili | reverse complement strand
GTGTCTGGGGTGCCAAGACAAGAAATGGGCCTGTACCCAGCCTAGGAGAGAGACTAAGCAGAGGGGAGCTGGGATGGTGAAAGAGGCTAGGGGAGTCAAGGCATGCTGGGCTGGCTGGATTTACCCAGGGAAGGTGTTGGGACCAGGACACAGAGGCTGTGCAGCCCAGGGAAGTAAAAACCGAAAACCAGTTTTTCAAATGTAAATATAATACAGAAATATACTGGATTATGATATAGAATATTTTGTGTTATCCCTCTTCTTTTTTAAAATTTTATTTAATTTTATGTGTATGTGC
>NW_008419013.1:0-298 GCF_000622305.1 Nannospalax galili | reverse complement strand
AAAAAAAAAAAGATGCACACATATTGATTCCAGCAATATTCCATGAATTTTGGCAATACATTGATTGGTTCTCCACTAGTTGTGTTTTGAGAATCTCCAAATGTGGTGTCATTTGAATCAGAATCCTCAGTGCAGAAGAGCAAATGCCCAGGGTAACCGGAGGATGCACTGCTGAGAATTCCTCATTCCCACTGGACCTGCTGGGACCTCATTCCAGATACAATGATTTTCATCAAATACTCAATTTCTGCAAAACCTCCTTCTGCTCAGCGTATTTGAAGAGCATGGTGGAGAGCTC
>NW_008419012.1:0-298 GCF_000622305.1 Nannospalax galili | reverse complement strand
CTTTCCCTTACTGGCTAGCTTTCACAGTGCTGGAAGGTATTATGCAAACTATGTGAGGAGACAAGTAATCCTCAGCCTGACCGAGCTGCCAATCCTGTGACCTACAATAACAACTACACCCACTGGTGCATTAGTGGCATGAATGCTATAAAAGTAACCAACCACTTTGTGCTTAGATTTAAGGCCCACTTCACAAGATGGAGCTCACATGTGACACCATTATCAGGGCCAGGAACCTGTGGCTAGATGGTTCATAGGCATACTATTATTTGTCAGCTAAATGGACATGGTATTAAAG
>NW_008419011.1:0-298 GCF_000622305.1 Nannospalax galili | reverse complement strand
CTTGTTATGTAGCCTTTAGCTATACACATGGACTCATGTAGAGATAATTTGTGTATAATTTGTCAGTACATTGTTAGACTTATATGTTTTCCCCATTTAATGTGTCCCCATTTTTCCCATTTCTCCCTTGTTAATACCTGTCTCCTATGGTCCCACATCTCTTGAGCTCCTTCTTTCGCTTTATCCCCAAGATTCTGTGCATCACCCTCCTTCCCCCCTCCCATTTAAATAACCCTATTTTTATCCATTTCTTGGTTAGTAACCCCTGTTTACTATTATTCTTCTCACTCAAGTTCTT
>NW_008419010.1:0-298 GCF_000622305.1 Nannospalax galili | reverse complement strand
TTCTTTTGTTTGAAATACCAATAAACATAGCTCTATGGACAGGTTAAATATGGTGTGCAGAGAAGTTGTATCTGTACAGCTCAAAAATGACCATTTCACAGTCGTATTACAGGATAGTGGATCAGAATCATGATTATAAACAGACAAGGACTTTGAACTTTGCCAATCTGGTTCTCAGGAATATCCTGAAAATGTTCAGGGAACAAGACAGCTGTGAATATCTTCCAACACAAGGAAATAAGAAATCTTTCTATGCTGGGGAAAATTCATCAACATTCTTATCCAGCTGTGAACCCTA
>NW_008419009.1:0-297 GCF_000622305.1 Nannospalax galili | reverse complement strand
GGACAGCTGGGGCTACAGGGAGACCCTGCTTCAAAAAGACAAAAAAAAGAATAAACATTTCCTTAGCTTGTGGTACTTGAGGTCTAAGACCTCATCTAGTGAGGGCCTTCCTGCTGATGGAAGAATTCAGATACCGTATGGGGCGTTTCATGATGATGCACACAGTGAGTGCCAGTTTGGGTCTCCTTTCCTCCCTCCCTCCCTTCATTTATTGCCAAGCCAAGCCATAGGTGTGCACCATGCCCTGCTCTTGGGAGGCAGAGGCAGGCGGATCTCTGTGAGTTCAAAGCCAGCCTG
>NW_008419008.1:0-298 GCF_000622305.1 Nannospalax galili | reverse complement strand
CCCATTCAACTGCCACTAACTCCATGACGCCGCTGGAGCCATAACACTTTCCAAGGTCCACATCCCCTATGTTTTTCCCAGACTCCTGTGGTTTGTCTATCCAGCTATCCAGCTATATCAATTGTCACACCAAAGTTTTCCCTGAGAGTCCTGTGAGCTCTCTCAGATCCTAGAGAGTATGGTTCTAACTAAACCATCACAGTGTTCTTCTTAAGTTACAGATTGGGGAATAAGAATATTTATTTGGGATTGCCAAGGAAGTTTAGAGGGTCACTTACAAAGACACTTACAAAGCTCT
>NW_008419007.1:0-298 GCF_000622305.1 Nannospalax galili | reverse complement strand
AAATTTTTTTTTTGTAGCAGGGCTCAAACTCAGGGCGTTATGCATGCTAGGCAAGCACCCTACCACTGATCTGCACCCTCAGCCATGAAAATATTTGTCTTACAATGCAGGTATTCTGAACACCTTCAGAGGGCTCCTGTTATTAGTGAGGATCCTTCCTGTGAACTCGCTGGTGGATGTGGAGGTTTGAGCTCTGGCTGAAGCCCTTCCCACACTTGCTGCACTCATAGGGCTTCTCTCCAGTGTGTACTCTCTGGTGGATGAGGAGTTTGGAGCTCTGGCTGAAGCCTTTCCCACA
>NW_008419006.1:0-298 GCF_000622305.1 Nannospalax galili | reverse complement strand
GAGCGTGATAAAGCGGGATGCCAGATGCCCTCTTCTGGCCTCTGCATGTGCTCACAGGAAAGCAAATCTTCACACACATGTTCACATGTACCCCACACATACAACACAAAGTGAACAAGACAGATATTTAGGTTTAAATGCATTTAAGGTATTAAAAATGAAAAGTGAGTTACAGAGTTCAGGGAAGCATGACACAGGGGAAGGCCACTAGGTTTTCAGAAACCACTTGGTCTCTGAGCTCACTTTCAACTTGTGGGAAAGTCTGTGTTTAGACAATCCACATAAAATCCTTCTCCAA
>NW_008419005.1:0-298 GCF_000622305.1 Nannospalax galili | reverse complement strand
CCATTCAGAGTGTTACAATATGACTTCACAATGTTCAATTTTTACTTCACACTGCTTTAATATGTCATCTCAGTGCTCCAATGTGTCAACACTATCTCCCCAAGTGCATTATATTGCTCCAATATGTCATCATAATGTTACAATATGCCTTCACAGTGTTCGCGTTTCACATCACAATTCTCAAATGTAACATCACAACGCTCCAATGTTACATTTTGACATCACAATGCTCCATTGCGCCATAACAATATTACATTTGATTTCACAATGTTCAATTGTGTCATCACAATGCTCCAGG
>NW_008419004.1:0-298 GCF_000622305.1 Nannospalax galili | reverse complement strand
GGAGGGCCCAGTCCACTGTGGGTGGTGCCACCCCTGGGCATGTGGGCCTGTATTTTTTTTTTCAGGTGAGAAGCAGGCAGTGCGAGCAGCTGCAGGCTCATTTATTGCATATATGGGGCTCCCTTATATTCCCCCTCCCATTGTCCCATTGGCCCCAGTAGGCTTTCTCAGATGGTGTCTGATCCTCATTAGCCCTCTCCGGGCCTGTATTTTTTAATAATGCAGCTTGAGCAGGGACCAGGGGAGGAAGCCAGTAAGCGGCGTTCCTCCATGGCCTGTGCTACAGCTCCTGCCTCCA
>NW_008419003.1:0-298 GCF_000622305.1 Nannospalax galili | reverse complement strand
TCAAAATATTCCATTGTGACATCAGTTATCCACTGTGACATCACAATGCTCAAATCTGACATCACAATGCTCCAATGTGCCAACACTATCTCCCCAAGTACCAATATATTGCTCCAAGATGTCATCAGAATGGTACAATATCCCTTAACAACGTTCTCTTGTCACATCACAGTCCTCAAATGTGACATGACAATGCTCCACGATGCCATCACAATGTTACATTATGACTTCACAATGTTCCATTGTAACTTCACAATGCTCCAATGTGACATCAAAATGATTCAGTGTGCCAACACTA
>NW_008419002.1:0-298 GCF_000622305.1 Nannospalax galili | reverse complement strand
ATAGATGTGACAAAAATGACACCACTATTTTACGAGTAAGTTGTATCTAGGGCCAATGAGAATAATGGTTGATGGTTTGTTTTAAAGTAATTTTTAAGTTTAATAATTTTTCTGTTAGAGTATTCTCAGTTTAATCCCAAAACTCTGTTATTACAACTGGGATGTAGCTGTGTAGAGCATTTGCCTAGTATGGATGAGGCTCTGGGTTCAATCACCAGTACTGAAAAAAAAAATTTACTCAGTGAGCATCCAATGTACCAAAATCAGGCTACACTTTACAGCCCAGTAAAACACATCC
>NW_008419001.1:0-298 GCF_000622305.1 Nannospalax galili | reverse complement strand
AGGACCCTGACACCTGACACCAATCAGAGTCCTGCAGCTGAGCTCAGCAGAGTTCCTATATAAATCCAGATTGCTCTGCCTTGCTTTGGCTGATGCTTCTTTCCACAGATGGCAGAGACCCTTTGCTGTGATCTCCTGAATAAAGAAACATAATCCTTGCCTGCTGCAGGTCTGGCTCTGCTTCTTATTTCTTAATTTTAAACCCCTTCCTGTTCCTGCTCTCCTAAATCTAACAGCAGATACAGCTTCTACAGCTGCTGTCTACTGGTTGAGGTATGGAACTGTCTCTGTCTCTGTT
>NW_008419000.1:0-296 GCF_000622305.1 Nannospalax galili | reverse complement strand
TGAGTTCAAGGCCAGCCTGGTCTACATAGTGAGTTCCAGGCCAGGCCAGCTACAGGAAGACCCTGTCTCAAAAAGACCAAAAAAATTTTTTAATTAATTAATCTTTATAACAACCCACTCTTTCAATCCAGACCTACAAGAGGGCAAATGTATACAAAACTGACATCCATGAAGTCTCTGCTGCCATGACCCAAACATCTCCTACTGGGCCCAACCTCCAAACACTACCACACTGAGGACCAAGCCCCAATAAAAACTTTGGTAAGGATAAATCATAGCACAACTCTTTTTTTTTT
>NW_008418999.1:0-298 GCF_000622305.1 Nannospalax galili | reverse complement strand
GGGTTTGCTGGACATGAGCAGTTCTTCCTATGTGGGGTTGAGAACATTCACATAGTGCGGAAGGGGAGTCCTGTCTGGGAGGCAGGGTGCAGGCTGGGCGCTGGAAATATGGCATCAAGCCATGTCAGGCATCAGGCAAGAAGCAGATGGCCTCGAGTAGGGAACAATTCATAGACGTCAAACGAGGCGGGAGGATGGCCCTGACATGGGGTCCTGCAGAGCCATGAGCAGGAGAGAATGGCTGGGGGCATTGTTTGGGCATGGAACTGGGTATTCACTCTTTGGCAGGAGGTCTGGG
>NW_008418998.1:0-296 GCF_000622305.1 Nannospalax galili | reverse complement strand
GTGTCACCTGCCCCATCTGACGTGCAGCTGGTCCTGTCACCTGCCCCCTCTGATGTGCACATGGTCGTGTCACTTGCCCCTCTGACAAGCACATGGTCATGTCAAATGCCCCCTGTGATGTGCAGATGGTCGTGTCACCTGCCCCATCTGAATTGCAGATGGTCGTGTCACCTGCCCCCTCTGACGTGCAGATGCTCATGTCCCCTGCCCTCTCTGTAATGCACATGGTTGTGTCACCTACCCTTTCTGACGTGCACATTGTCGTGTCACCGGCCCACTTAGTCACGCACATGGTA
>NW_008418997.1:0-298 GCF_000622305.1 Nannospalax galili | reverse complement strand
GTTTATTGTTGATATTCTCTTGCTTCTCTCATTTTATATAGTTCATTTCTGGTATTTTTTTTCTATTTTGTTTGTTGTATTATGTTTATATCTTCTTAAAATATACTGATATTTCTTCTGTAAGAACTGCTGTTATGTAGAAGTAACCAATACATCCTTGTTATGCTTCTGATTAGAATTGCCAACCAAAAGTTCACATGTTAAAGGTTTGATTCCCCATGCAACCATGCAGCATTGTTCAGAGGCAGAGCCTTCAGAGGAGATTAGCTCATATGGCCTCTGACTTTTTGAATGAATT
>NW_008418996.1:0-298 GCF_000622305.1 Nannospalax galili | reverse complement strand
CAAATAAATAAAATTTTTAAGAAGCTAATCTCAAACAATTATTATTAATACCTTTCTTATAAGGCTACAAAGAATAAAAACAACCCAAAAATATACTTTTCAGGAGTATACACATATGCAAAAACAAGCATTAAAAATAAATGTGAGCCAGCAAGATGGCACAGCAGTTAAAAAGCACTTCCTTACAAGCCTGGCAACTTGAGTACGGTCCCTGGAATCCATGGAAGAAGGAGAAAACTGATTCCTGAAATCTGTCCTCTGACCTCCACACGGGTACCATGACACATGTACACACACA
>NW_008418995.1:0-298 GCF_000622305.1 Nannospalax galili | reverse complement strand
AAACATGGAGGGCCTGGTTGGGTCCTAGTGATATGGGAGGGTCAACAAGAATGGAAGTAATGAGCTGGATGGTGAACAGTAACCAAAGATATCTTCCTGAAATATGTGGTCTTAAACCCCAGGATTTTCCAGAGTCCCACCCAGTGGCCTTTCTTCCTAGCTCTGTGAAAAAAATACTTAACATAGGGCACTGAGATTCTTTACTGAAGCAGCCCCAGTACCATTGGCATGATTTAGATCTTTTTAAGGTGATGTAGTCATTTTTAGAGTAAGGTGTCCAAGAAATGGCCCCTGTTGA
>NW_008418994.1:0-298 GCF_000622305.1 Nannospalax galili | reverse complement strand
ACATCAATATTACTTAGTAATTTAGTATACTAACCCACAGTTTTGTGGGTTGGGATTCCAGCTACACATTAATTCCATGGCTCTGATCAGGGTCTTTCATAAAGTTGTACCAAGCAGTTGCCTAGGGCAAGGATTCATCTGAAGGCTTGACCGAAGGAGAAAGTCAGTGTCCAAGCTCATGGGACTGGCTGTTGAAAATAGATTTATAATAATAATGCAGACACCCTGAACATAAGTATTTCTCAATGTCATTTAGTCTTGCTCCTAGTAGTCACTTACCAATATGTCAAAATGTGTT
>NW_008418993.1:0-298 GCF_000622305.1 Nannospalax galili | reverse complement strand
TAGTTATTACATGAGTAATTCAAACTTATTTTATTGAAAAAAATAACCTGCAAATCTTCTAGTTCCTTGAAACTCAGTGTTTCTTTTTTTCAGTGTGTAATTTTTACTGATTTTTTCGCATTTCATACAGTACATCTTAATTATATTTAGACCCCCATCTCCTAGAAACTCAGTGTGTCTGCTGAATTGGCAGCAACTGTATCCTTGGTAGATAGTTCCCTCGGAGTCCTTGCCTCAACCCAGAGTTATTGAGTCAGAAGCTGGGTTCTAAGAGGGTTCCTGGGTGACAGTCCATACC
>NW_008418992.1:0-298 GCF_000622305.1 Nannospalax galili | reverse complement strand
ATTTTTTTTCAATGCTATTACTGATACATCGATACATGAGGCTGAATTCCTATCTGGTCTACATTTTTCTGAATGTCTAAATGATAAAAATAAGCGTTAGAGTGAAAGTAAGCATACTTTTACTACATTTATCAAATTCAGCATTCTAATTTAAAGGGCAGGTTGAAGACTGCGCAAGTCTGATGAAAATGTTGAATATAAAATTCTCAAAGCATTCAAGAAGTTCGTTCCCTTTAATCATTCATTTGAATCCTCTGAATATGTAAAGCCTTTGTTTAGCATATTTGAATGTCTGTGA
>NW_008418991.1:0-298 GCF_000622305.1 Nannospalax galili | reverse complement strand
TCTATATTCTATCCTAGGCCCAAACTTGCTTTATATACCAGGCTGACCTCAAATTCATGATACTCCCACTGTCTCACCTTCTTCTTAATGGATGGGATTCCAGGTGTGCACAATCCTATGCAGCTTAACAAAGGAAAATTATATATTAAAATTTTGTATTAATTATTATTGAAAATCTTCGGTGTCTACTCTTTATAGATATTGGGCAGTCACAGTCACTCATTTGTGTCTAAAAGAAGATTCTATGTATCACAATAGCAAGGTTGAGTTCAGTCTTGCAATGTCTCAGGATGATTTG
>NW_008418990.1:0-298 GCF_000622305.1 Nannospalax galili | reverse complement strand
AATCTGTGGTATTGGCGGCTTGTTAGAAGTGTTGTGACCTGTCCCCACCCCAGAGACATAGAATCACAACATCCCCAGTACCACACATGCACCTTACAGTCTGAGAGTTCCTTGTCTATCTATGTTTCGAAACCTTCAAAGGTGCTGACTTTCATCACTTCTCTCACATCTAACCCTCAGCACAGCACGGGGTAAATAAGCCATGTTTCCATCATTTCTCCGGTCTAGATCAAGTTCAAGAAATCCGGAGTGGCCCTGAAGGCAATCTTCCATTAGACTGTCAACTCCGTTCCCTTCC
>NW_008418989.1:0-298 GCF_000622305.1 Nannospalax galili | reverse complement strand
ATTATTATTTCCATTAGATATCTTTTCCTGATTTCAATCATTCTATGTCTTTTTAGTTTAATATGGGATACAAAATAAAATCCTGTTACAGTTCTGTATTTTGTATTTTATCCTGTTATGTTTTCTTCTGCTCTCCCTATTGCCTTTTATTTAATGACTATTTTCTTAATATAGCCTCATGATTGTCTTTGTAACAAAATCAACTTAGCAGTGGACCACTTGGCCCATTCTCTTCTTGGCACTCCCCTCCGCCCCATTCACAATGTTTCCATCTCTCGGTTCAGCTGGGCTCAACACT
>NW_008418988.1:0-298 GCF_000622305.1 Nannospalax galili | reverse complement strand
AATTAAATAAAATATTTATTGTTACTTTTTCCCCTGTGACATGAGGTTTAGTTTTCCCAGCTCTCCAAACGACACAGTTGCAGAACCTCTTTCAGCTGGTCTTGCCTGAAAATAGTAATAGACAAAGATATTAGATATAATCTCAGTCCAAATAAACCCCCTAATCCTATTATAATTAAACGTGCCTTAAATTAATAAGCAATGGAAAATAAACAGAAACACACATCCTCTAGAAAAGTGATGCCTTAATAACATTACCTGAGAATCATGATATTTCCATCCTATCATGTGGTAGATT
>NW_008418987.1:0-297 GCF_000622305.1 Nannospalax galili | reverse complement strand
TGTGTGTGTGTGTGTGTGTGTGTGTTATTATGCATGTGGTATGTGCACTTGAGTGTGGGGTGTACTTGCCATGTTTTTGTATCTGGAGGTGGGAGCTGGACACTGTTTTCCTCTGTCACTTTCTGCCTTATTGCCATGAGACAGGATCTCTCACTGAACTGGAAACTCACCCTTTGGTCTAGGCTGGATAACCAGTATGCTCTCAGGATCCATCTGTTTCTGCCCCAAATTCTGTGGTTACAGACATGCATAACCATGTCTGACTTTTTATGTGGGTGGTGGGAACCCAATCTCATG
>NW_008418986.1:0-298 GCF_000622305.1 Nannospalax galili | reverse complement strand
CGTAAGTTACAAAAAGATGGAAGAAGCCAGCAAGATGCTCAGGAATGAACATTGCACACCCGTTTGACCTTAAAGTATAGAGATCTGGAATTTAGAGAAGGCGGACTTCGAAGCGGAGACCTTTAGGTTACTGTCTTCACCTCTTTCCAGACGGGTGGCCAAGACAGGCACACCGCAAGGACGGCTATGAAAGAATTCTCAAGGGGCATTCTCTGCAGGAGACAGAGCAGAGCCAAGCCACTGGTGTTGGGATGTGGGGGACATCCTCAGAGCATCCCAGCTAAGAACATGGAAGGCC
>NW_008418985.1:0-298 GCF_000622305.1 Nannospalax galili | reverse complement strand
CAGGAGTAGTCATATAAAACTTATGCTAAGGGGCTAGAGAGATGGCTCAGGTTAAGAACACTGACTGCTCTTGTAAAGGACCTGGGTTCAGTTCCCAGCACTCACATGGAGGCTAACAGCCATTTGTGATTCCAGATCAGGGGCTCCACCACTCTTCTCTGGCCTTCGTGGGCACTGCACACATGGGTGCACTTGCATACATGCAGGCAAAACACTTAAACGCATAAAAACTAAAACTCATGCTGAAAAGAAATCATGTTTTATATTCAATGAGAAAGTCTGGCAACTCAGGTTGTAA
>NW_008418984.1:0-298 GCF_000622305.1 Nannospalax galili | reverse complement strand
CTGGCTGCTCCTCCAGAGGACCTGGGCTGGGTTCCCAGTATCCACATGGTGGTTAACAATCATCTGCACCTCCAGTTTCAGGGGACCCGATATTCTCTTCTGGCCTCCATAACCATTGCCATGCACATGGTGCATGTACATACATGTGGACAAAACACATACACATAAAATAAAAATAAATAAAAAATACATAAAAATAAAAAGGGGGAAAGATATATTCAAACAACATAGTTATTATGAAAACATCTAACATTTTAAACGTTTCTGTTGTATTTTTTGATTAATTAATTAATTAATT
>NW_008418983.1:0-298 GCF_000622305.1 Nannospalax galili | reverse complement strand
CTCTGGATATCTGGTGAGGAATTTAAGAATTGCAATCCCTTCAGACTCACACTTTGTATATAAGAAACTTATGGTCTGCACAAGGGTATAATCTTTCTTCATGATAGTAAACCAACAAAATACTACAATACGGACATTTAAATGACAATTAAACATGTTTATATTATACAGTCTGTGTTTGTATGTAGGATCATTGTTTATTCCTGATTGCAGGTGCCTGTGGGGATATCGTAATGACACAGTCTCTGGCTTCCCTGGCTATGTCAACAGGGGAGAGAGTCACCATCAGCTGCAAGTC
>NW_008418982.1:0-298 GCF_000622305.1 Nannospalax galili | reverse complement strand
GTCACAGTTTGTTTTATGAGGAACCTTCCTTGCTGAAAGTTCCACTATGTTCCATGAGCCTTAGATTTGGAAGTTCCACTGTAGGTGTGTCACATTTGGTTGGGCATCTCTCCGATCTGTATTCTCCGTGTGTGATAAGTTGTGGAACTCTGTGATGGCCTCAATCTATTGCAAAAATAAGCTTCTTCAATGAGTAGTGTACTTGTCAGAGTAGTAGTCATGTGCCAGTCAGATCAGAAGGCCAGGGCAAGGTGGGGATAGGGACAGCCTGTGGAGGGTGTAGCAAACCATGCTAGAG
>NW_008418981.1:0-298 GCF_000622305.1 Nannospalax galili | reverse complement strand
AGGTGAATTCCACAGAACAGTCCCCCACATTGCACGCAGACTGTTCTTTGCTGTCTTTCTCCTCTGGTTCCAGATGAACCATCTGCACCCAACTCCTTGTCTTGACCCCTGCTTTCCCAGGAGCTTGTGCTAAGGTATTCCACTTCCTGTGTCTACATGATTTCCAGAGATGTAAAGGAGAAAGCGGTTTTGGTTGAGTGGTTCTCAACACAGAGCAACATCAGATTATTTTTGTTTTTCAATGAAAATAATTCTTTGAAATGGAAGAGAGTAGATTGTCAGATAGAACCTTAAAAAA
>NW_008418980.1:0-298 GCF_000622305.1 Nannospalax galili | reverse complement strand
TGAAGAATATTTTTACAGCCTTATTGGGAACTAGAGATAAACAAAATTCAGATGCATGATGTGCTGTGTCATGGTGGAAGAATCAGCAGCCTCGGAGCCAACTAGAGGTGCACCATAGTTTTAGCTGTTTGGCTTTGCCTAAGTCATGTAGTCGATTTCAGCTTCTCCATCTATAACAGAAGGGTGATGGAGATGCCCACTGTACAGATCTGTAGCACTGGTGAGGTGAGGCCCTGTGCGTATGAGGCAGCTGGTGACATGCCCCAGAGAACACTGGCCAGAGCTCCTCTTTTTTCCC
>NW_008418979.1:0-298 GCF_000622305.1 Nannospalax galili | reverse complement strand
CTTTGCCTCCCTGTCACCTAGCCCATAGCAAGTACTCCACACTGTGCGTGAGCGTGTTTATGCAGGAAACAAACTGACCAAGTGTTACTCATTTCCCCTTTGCAGTGAGACTGTTCCCACACACTGGAATCTTCAAATCAAATCAGAACAAAACAAACATCTAAGAAGAAACGAAAGTGAGGACATGTTTCTTGGGTCTCTTTGTTTGATTGTGTGTGTATGTGTGTGTGTGCACGCGTGTGTGTGCGTGTGTGTGGTGTGTGTGCGTGCGTGTGTGTGTATACACAAGCAAATGTAT
>NW_008418978.1:0-298 GCF_000622305.1 Nannospalax galili | reverse complement strand
CTTGGGAGTGTGTGTTTGTCCTGCGGCCTCCAGGGGGCGGCAGCGAGCAGCGGGACTGAGAAAGAGGTGCGCGCACGGGTGCCTGGAGGCAGAGGACTCAGGCGGCGTGCGCTCCCGAGAACTGAAGCCCGCGGGCGCGGTAGCTGGCGCGTTGGAGCGTCGCGGCCACCATCCTCGAAGCGGGCGGAGGGCACTCGTGTGGGCCCTGCCGTCTTTGGACCGGCGGCTGGGCGTGCCGAGACCCGGTGGGACCGACCAGCCAGCACCGGCAGCTGGAAGCAGGAAGGGAGGTGGCGGC
>NW_008418977.1:0-297 GCF_000622305.1 Nannospalax galili | reverse complement strand
GTGTGCCCGATTCTTCCCTTTGAAATAAGATAGTACTTGTTTTGGATTTTAGAGAAGACCACAGTTAAGAGACTTTTAAAAGACTATAGAATTTTAAGTGCTTGGATTTTTTTTAAAGGACTGTGATTTTTTTAAAGGACTTTTAAAGGTTGTACTGTCTTAGGTTGCAATATTAATGTTAACATCATATCTTGGGGATAAGAATTGGAAAGGTATGGTCTAACAGTGATAGGTTTGCGTGTCAGATTGACAAGGGGTCAATTGTGCTGGATAGCTTTAGTGTCAAGTTGACACACC
>NW_008418976.1:0-298 GCF_000622305.1 Nannospalax galili | reverse complement strand
AATAGTTTTGGGGAGTGGAGAGATGGCTCAGGGGTTAAGAGCACATACTGCTCTTACAGAGGACCCAAGTCCAGTTCCCAGCACCATCAGTTGACTCACAACTTCCTGTAGCTCCAGCTCCACGAGGATCTGACACCTCTGGCATCTATGTGCACTTGCATAATCATGATTACAAATACTATACATCTCTTTAAAAGGAAGAAAGTTTTATTTTGGTCTACAGTTCTAGAGAGGAAACAGCCCACCATGGTGGAGAAAGCATGGTGGCAAGAGCAGAGGCTGGCCCATCACACTGCAC
>NW_008418975.1:0-298 GCF_000622305.1 Nannospalax galili | reverse complement strand
CAGGATATATAAAAATATTCAAGAAATCTCATTTTAGATTTTAAAAACTGTGTTTATGTGTATGAATGTTTTGCCTGCACATATATAAGTGCATCACATATATGCAATGCTCTCAGAGGTTGGAAGAGGGCATCAGATGCCCTGGAGTTATGGATGGTCGTTAGTCACCATGTGGATGTTTGGAACCGAACATGGAACCTCTGCGAGAGCAGCCAGTGCTCTTAACCCCTGAGTCATCTCTCCAGTACCAAGAGGCCTTATTTTAAAAGCTAATTCTCTACATCATACTCTAAAAGAA
>NW_008418974.1:0-297 GCF_000622305.1 Nannospalax galili | reverse complement strand
CTTTTTTCTGTAACAGCCGCAGCAGTCATTCCATGTTTAACTGAACACTGTCATCTCCTCCCTTTGCTGGGAGCAAGCATCCTGAGCACCAGGTCCTGATCTGAGTCCTTCTTGTTACATCCCTGGGACCAGAATTGAGACACAACATTTATTTGCCGAGTGGATTGCTGGGTCCTATCAGGGTCTCTCTGGCTCCTTTCAAAAGTCATTCACTGTTGGGGTTGGAGAGATGGCTGCTCTTGCAGAGGACCCGGGTTCGATTCCTGGTACCCACATGGCAGCTAACAATCATCTGTA
>NW_008418973.1:0-298 GCF_000622305.1 Nannospalax galili | reverse complement strand
CTTTTGGAAGCCTCTTCCTGGTGCCCAGTAACAAGACCTTCAGATTTGCCTGTGCCTCGGTCTTCCATTGCTCACAAACCACACCAGGAGACACCTCACCAGAGCAACTTTAGAAGGTATCTGATTCAATGCTTCTGTCCAGGTAGTGTTCAATGACTAGAATTCTTCACACAGCAGAATCTTCCATACTGACATGGTGCTAATGTTTTGCTGCAGATTCAGGAATGGGGGGATTTGGCCTAGAAATCTGGGCAAGATGTTTCCACTGAAGTTCCAAAATGACACTGCTTATACCTGG
>NW_008418972.1:0-298 GCF_000622305.1 Nannospalax galili | reverse complement strand
TCCTGGGCAAACATAGAATACTGTTTCCCTCAGGCTGGCTCTCTTGAGGACTTGGGAGCACCCAGGTTCCCAGGGGGAGACTTGAGTGGCAGGGTGCACCCCTCCCCTTGTCTTTGCATTCAGGTTCGGTCTCCACTAGGTACAGCTGGTCCCCTACATCCCAAGATCTGACCGTGAGGTCACAGATGTCAACATCCAGGTCAGACCACCATGTTTCTGGCAGGGTGATCTTCATGGTACTGTTGGCGATCACTCCTGTGCCTGCGTTGATGACCATCTATGTGACTCTCAGAGGTTG
>NW_008418971.1:0-298 GCF_000622305.1 Nannospalax galili | reverse complement strand
TGAGTTCCAGGCCAGCTGGGGCTGCAGGGAGACCTTGTCTCAAAAAAAAAACAAAAAATAAAAAATAAAAATAAAAATAGCTACTCTTTGGTACTTTTTGAAAAATAAGTTAAGGGCTAAGTCACAACAATGTATTTGTGAGGTAAACCTGTGCTGAAGTAATTCATATTTTTTGGAGAGAGAAGAAAGACAAGTCCCACACAGTGTGTAGTAGGTGTTTAGGTAAAACACAGTCCTCAGTGGACACTGATGTGGGTGGGAGCCACATCAGAGAACAGTTACATTTTGGAACTGACTT
>NW_008418970.1:0-298 GCF_000622305.1 Nannospalax galili | reverse complement strand
GAACATTGTCAAGTCATATGTAATGTTATGATGGCACATTGGAGAAATATAACGGCACATGAGGCCATAGTTTTGGCACATTGACACATTGACACATTGTGATTTTGCAATGAGCATTGTGATGCCACAATGGAACATTGTGAAGTCATAGTCATATTTTAACAATCTTGGCATATTGGAGGAATATGCTAGGACATGGACCAATGGTGTTGGCAGAATATAGCATTGTGATGTCACATTCGAGCACTGTAATTGCGTATTGGTACATTTTGCAGTCATATTGTAACATGGTGATGGC
>NW_008418969.1:0-298 GCF_000622305.1 Nannospalax galili | reverse complement strand
CAAAAAATGACAGTTGTAATTTTTAAATCTTTTGTACCATACTGCCATTTGCAAATATTTAATGACAGTTATTTCAACTCTGATAATATTTGGCAACATGGCTGTCTAAATTTATTTCTTTAGGGAGCATATCCAGAACGTTTTTGGTACTTAACACTAGTCCATAGCTGAGATTTCTGTCCTGAGTGTGCAAATGAGTCATCACTTGGTGTTCTTTCCCAGCACTTCTGTATGTGGTGGTGAGCAGCAGCTCACGGCTGAGGCTCCCGACAATTACTGTTCCCACTTTGCAAATATT
>NW_008418968.1:0-297 GCF_000622305.1 Nannospalax galili | reverse complement strand
GGAGTAACTTCTACACCAAAATTTGAGAGGGTCACCTCTGCTGTTTGATCAATTGTTCAAGACCTCAGTGGTCATTCCTATTCCCAGAGCAGGAGGCAGCAACCTTCTCTCAGCCATCAACAGAAGGCAGAGCTAGTAAAAAAGGCTTTGTATCACCACACTAATCTGGAAATCCTACTTACTGTTTTTATTTTTAATGTTTAATTTTCAAGGAGATTGGTGAGAAAGCTTTCCTTAAGGTCCTTATTATTTATTTATTTATTTATTTATTTATTTATTTATTTATTATGTCTTTTT
>NW_008418967.1:0-298 GCF_000622305.1 Nannospalax galili | reverse complement strand
ATAAATCTGATGCTGACTTAATTCTTGCCCCATGATTGAATGACCAACTTAACTTCAGCTCGGTCGTGGTAGGCTCCCGTGGCATCTCCGAATTATTTGAGCGGGTGCACACCCCTTTTTCCTCCGTCGTGTCCCTCACGCTGTCCCCAGTATCCGGGCCCCACGTTGGGTGCCACTCTGCAGCGTGACTCGGTTCCAACCCACAGAAACTGCCACAAAGTACCTGGATTGGGGAGTGGGGACGTGAATGAGGCAAGTGGCAAGAGAAATGGAGACAAGACAGGGCTCTGATCAAGTC
>NW_008418966.1:0-297 GCF_000622305.1 Nannospalax galili | reverse complement strand
GTCACTCATTTGTCAGTTCCCTCAGCTGCTGACCACTGCATTTATTTGCTTCCCTCTTTCTTTGCTGTGGAATTATTTTGTTTCTCTCCTTAGACATGGAGATGTTTAGTTGATTCACACAAGGGCCTTAAAATACCAACGATGGGTAGTGTATTGGGACTTCCCTGAACCTAGACATGGCACAAAACAAGGAACCTGGAGCCCAGTCTGCTCTGTTCCTCTGGACACCGTAGCCCCCCGCTCATAAAGGAGACACTTAACACGCAGCAGTTCGTCCTCCCAGTTTCCATCCCCTGG
>NW_008418965.1:0-298 GCF_000622305.1 Nannospalax galili | reverse complement strand
TGATGGGGCCTTAAACCAAGAAACACTTCAGCAAGGAGAGGAAGAAGCTTAAGCACATTTTAACTAAATCGGACACATCAGCGCATATCTGGCTTTCACTTAAACCAAGCAACCAGTTTTACCTTTTCCAGTCCATTAACTGTGTCTTTAGTGAGATACTCAGCATACCTTAGAGTCTCTAAGACTGTAGGACTAGCACTCAACATCTAACACTGTACTCTCAAGGCTATCCTGTCCTCTGACTAGCCTATTCTAGAATGAAATACCAAGTTAAGAGTATCTTAAAGAAAAAGTTATA
>NW_008418964.1:0-297 GCF_000622305.1 Nannospalax galili | reverse complement strand
CAGTTGGTCACTCCCAAGCCTGAGAGAAAGTGTTTGTGGAGCCTACCTGTTTCCTCTAAGGCCATAGATAACACTCCTGCCAGTTTCTGGAGAAATGGTCTTGAGAAGGAGACCCTCAGTCACTCCAAGGACACCAAACCTGGGCACTAACTCAACTCCCCACTAAAGTGCAGCTGCATTCCACAACCCTGTAATAAAAACCCCTGTTTTCTTTGTCTAGCTTTAGAAGTTTGGTTCCTGTGGACCGCTGTGATGGCTAATCCTGGGTGTCAACTTGATTTGATCTGAGATTAACTG
>NW_008418963.1:0-298 GCF_000622305.1 Nannospalax galili | reverse complement strand
AGCTTATCTAGTGATAGGAAAGAAAACCTTAGGTGTTATACTTCCCCACTGTAACTCAAGTAACTTGTTCAAGAACAGGAAAGAAACCTAACAGTACAACATAGGCTTTGAATAAAGACATAGTTGTGATCAAATTAGGACCTTCCCACTTACTACCTTTGTCATTTTGTATAACTACTTGATCTTATAAATTCCCCTCTATAAAGTGGAAATGACAGGAAGACTGTTTAAAGGACAAGTGCGTGTAAAGTTCCTGGAATATATAAGTACTTAAGAAGTACTGGGCCTTTTCCTCTTC
>NW_008418962.1:0-297 GCF_000622305.1 Nannospalax galili | reverse complement strand
CGCATTGGTTTCTCAGCAATTTTGGTTGCCCTTCTGGGCATTTCCTACCTTATTCAGCAGGCATCGCAGCTGGCATTCTCTTTCACCCGGGGACCTGGTCGGCATGGCCAGGAGAATCTTGGCAAAGTCACGGGTCTACTTGGTGCTTGCAGCGGCGGTGGCCTGGGCCTGTTTGTCTTCAGGACTCTCTCGGCAATTGTAAACTTTCTCAGCCACCACCAGAAGTTCTGGCAAGGTTTTGTCAGACAGTCTGTCCAATTTCTGCAATTTGTGCCTAATATTGGGTGCTGACTGGTT
>NW_008418961.1:0-297 GCF_000622305.1 Nannospalax galili | reverse complement strand
CTGTGGATGGTATATTGTGTGGTGTGTGTTTGTGGAGGGGTGTATGAGGTGTAGGGTATGTATGTTTGTGGGATGTGTGCATTTGTGTGGTATGTAGGTGTGTGTGTTTGTGTTTGTGTGTATATGCTGTGGTACGTGCTATGGTGTATATGTAGTATGTGTGTGCTATTATGTGTTTGTGCAGTGTGTATGTGGTGTGTGTTTGTGTGTGTAAGCTGTGGTCATGGGTTTGTGGTTGAGTGGTGATATATATGTTTATGTGTGTATGGTGTGATGTGATGTGTGTGAGTGTGTGTG
>NW_008418960.1:0-297 GCF_000622305.1 Nannospalax galili | reverse complement strand
GGAGGGGCTTTTCCTTCGTGGTTTTTGCCTTCTTAAGCCCTGTAACGCCTGCAGTAAACAAGTTCCTGCTTGACTGACTCCCTGTCTAGTCTGATTGTCTCCCGGGGAGGCTGCGGGTAATGGGTGAACAGCTCACCTCCCTTTCTTGGCTCCTGTGTCGGGGCAGAACCCTGGACAGGGCCCAGGGATTTTTTCACTTAAACAATGGAGAGAGTTCCTCCAGGGCAAGACCACACCCAGTTAAGTCTCCAACTTGTGAGAGGAAAATGCTGCAGGGGCCACTGAAGAGAAAAGCTT
>NW_008418959.1:0-297 GCF_000622305.1 Nannospalax galili | reverse complement strand
AATAAAAATAAATGTTTCATGGTTGTTAGTGTTTCCAATTCTAAAAAAAAAATTAAACTACTTAAAACAAATGTTTTCTTTGAGTGCATCTTTGATGTGTCGACACAGAACTGGGTTTATTAGGACGAGCAGAGAACTGTTGGAAGGAAACAAAACCCTCCTCCTTGATGCCACTGCCGAAATAGGAAACAGTTTTTAATAATTTCTAACTGAAAAATAAAACACATGCTGGCTTCACTACGACACCTGAACATGCCCAGAAGACAGCATTTGGAATTGATTTCTTTAAATCAGCCA
>NW_008418958.1:0-297 GCF_000622305.1 Nannospalax galili | reverse complement strand
GATGGCATCATGGAGCATTGTGATGTCACATTGGGGGACTGTGAGGGGACACTGATCACTATGTTTGCATATTGAGCATGGTGAGGATACAATGGATATTGTAATGACACAATTGCGCATGATGATGGCACAATGAACATTGTGACGGCACAATGGAACATTGATAAGTCACATTCTAACATTTTGATGGCACCATGGAGCAAGGTGATGTCACATGATGGGTGGTGATGTCACAATGGAACGTTTTGAAGTCATATTGTAACATTGTGATCACACATGGGAGAAATAGGATGGCAC
>NW_008418957.1:0-297 GCF_000622305.1 Nannospalax galili | reverse complement strand
TAGACTTGTCTCCTAGGGGATTCCAGATTTTATTAAGTTGACATTTAGATTAAGCATCACAATTTCACCTCTTGCCAACTTGACATCCAAATACATTAAATCAATATCTTCAATCCTCTTTTCAAAAAGTGGTTTATTCCACAATGAAAAATATAAATCAACTTTAAAAGCCTTCAGTCTTTCACAATTCTAGCAGTTTAAAAGTCCATAGTCCCCTCATTCTCAAGGTGTGCTGGAAAGCTTCAACTGTCAATTTGACATACCCAGATAAAGGGAACCTCAAAGGAGGAATCTCCT
>NW_008418956.1:0-297 GCF_000622305.1 Nannospalax galili | reverse complement strand
GAGACTTGGAGGAGCCACTCAGGAAAGCCTCACTCATAAGGAACTAAGGATTCAAAGTGGGCCCATTCAAACTGGGTACAGTCTGCCAGACCCAGAGGACAGGGTAGCATGAGGTTAAGAGCAGGAATCTAGGATCACAAGGCCACAATTCCACTCAGCATCCATGTTTATGGGTTGTGACACCTGGTTTCCAATTTGGTTTCTGTTGCTGTGAGAAGACACTGAACAAAAGCAACTTGGAAAGGAAAAGGTTCATTTGGCTTACACACCACAATGACAGCCTAGCATCCAGGGAAG
>NW_008418955.1:0-297 GCF_000622305.1 Nannospalax galili | reverse complement strand
CCTGCACCCACTCACGTGCAGATGGTCGTGTGTCCTGCACGCTCTGACGTGCAGATGGTCGTGTCACCTGCCCCTTCTGACTTGCAGATATTCGTGTCACCACCCCGCTCTGCCTTAAAGATGGTTGTGTCATCTGCCCTCTCTGACGTTCAAATGGTCGTGTCTTCTGCCCCCTCTGATGTGCATATGGTCGTGTCACCTGCCCCCTCTCACGTGCACATGATCCTGTCCCCTGAACCCTTGTCATGTACATGGTCGTGTCACCTGCCCTCTTTGATGTGTCCAAGGTCGTGTCAC
>NW_008418954.1:0-297 GCF_000622305.1 Nannospalax galili | reverse complement strand
CCAAACAAACTGTCAACTCCCAAAGTGTCAATTATATATTTATTTTATCTACCAATGTACATAAAACATTACTGGACCAGTGAGATGACTCAGCACATAAAGGTACTTGCAGACAAATTTGATAACCTGAGTTCAGTTCCTCAGACCCACATAGCAGGAGAGAACTGAATCCTGCAGGTTGTCCTCTGCTCTTCAGACATGCACCTTAACAGGCATCCATGTGGTATGTACATACATTTTTTTGGGTCTTTTTTTGAGATGGGGTCTCCCTGTAGCCCCAGTTATCCTGGAACTATG
>NW_008418953.1:0-297 GCF_000622305.1 Nannospalax galili | reverse complement strand
GAGAATACCTGAAGCAATGCAAAGGACTGAAGAAAAGAATGAGTATACCCAAGAGGCTACAGAAAGAAAATAAAGAAAGATGTAACAATGGAAATACAAAATAGGGCCACAAACACAAAGAAATTAAATGACAGTATGTAATACACACCCTTCAATAATCACACTAAATATCAATGGTCTCAACTCCCCGGTCAAAAGACAAAGGCTGGTGAAATGGATCAAGAAAGAAAACCCATCTTTTGTTGTCATCAAGAAACTCATCTTGCCTTCAAGGACAGATGCTATCTTATGGTGAAA
>NW_008418952.1:0-297 GCF_000622305.1 Nannospalax galili | reverse complement strand
GCACTGAAAAGCAAGCACTTTCTCTCTAAGAAGAGTTTGGGACAACAGTTAGAAACAAAAGGTGCTTAATGGTTATTAGATGCCACTACCTACTTGCATAGTAAGAAATGAGGGCATTTCTTATAATTTCCTATAGGTTGCCTGCCAAATTCCTGCATCCTTCCTAGGACAGAATCCTCAGTGTTTTCTTTGTCACGCTGATATACCCGGTGTCATTATAAACAAACGCTGCTTTCTTTGCAACTGATAACCACAATGTGTGGGTAAGAAACCTCTCCAGTATAAATCTGTGGGGAC
>NW_008418951.1:0-297 GCF_000622305.1 Nannospalax galili | reverse complement strand
CTTGCAAGACCAACACTACAGTTAAAATTCTCTCTTTCACCGTACTCTGGGTCTCTAAGTCCATTTTTCAGATTTGAACATAGGTGAGTTTTCGCCATACTATATATAGTATAACTTTTTAAAAACTAGACATTATATATAATTAACATCTTTCTTGGCAATAAATCAGAATTGCATTGTTCTTTAAATATAATCCACACATGAGAATGGTTTGGTAGGTCTAGCACTAGGCCTTTTGATCTCCCTGTGCAGTTATCTCTGTACCTAACTGGTTTCTGGGAGTGGTGAAATTTCTAT
>NW_008418950.1:0-297 GCF_000622305.1 Nannospalax galili | reverse complement strand
TTGGCATAGGTTTGAGGCCAGTCTGGGCTACATAGTGAATCTGAGGACAGCCTAGGTTGCAATGTGAGATTCTGTCTTAAGAAAACAAAATGAAAATAAAATAATAAATTGGAATGACAGTATAAATTGTCTCATAATTTGAAAATGTCAACTGTCGCACATTATAGGTTATAGAAAGAAATGCAAAGAAAACCAAGGCTGGTCTGGGATGGAAATCACTGCACCTTGTGTGGGTCAGCTGACACCAACAGTGGGAGGGAAATGGGTATAGTTTTTGAAGAAACTGAAAGTATCCAA
>NW_008418949.1:0-297 GCF_000622305.1 Nannospalax galili | reverse complement strand
ACAGAGGTGGATTTGAATCCAAAATGACGAAAAAGGAGGCAGCATTAATACCAGCTGTGAGCCCTGCTGCCAATAAAGGGAAGATTAGAGATGCTCATCGATGAATAATGCTCTTAAATCATCCAGACAAAGGAGGGTCTCCTTACACAGCAGCCAAAAATCAATGAAGCTAAAGATTTACTAGAAGGTCAAGCTTAAAAATGAAGTAAATGTATGATGAATTTCAAGTTCCTATGATGACTGTATATTACCAATTTTTGTAATAAAATGCCTTAGAGCTACAAAAAAAAAAAAAAA
>NW_008418948.1:0-297 GCF_000622305.1 Nannospalax galili | reverse complement strand
AACAGACCATCAGATGACTCCAGGGGTTGGAGAGGGGAGAAAAAGAAACAGAGTCATGCTTATATGTTCAGATATCAGAGGTGAGTCTATTTCCATCCACTCTGAAGTGTGGATTCATTCTCTCATTTGATGACTTGCATGCTATAAATGAATCTTAGCTAGTTACTCGCTGACTCCCCCTATTGTGAATTCTGCTACCAGACCTCTAGGAGAGAGAGCAGCACTGTCGGACGGATGGAGGGAGTCCCATGCGTATCCCCCAACACGTGCAGTCTGTTTAAAGCACAGGTGTGATTG
>NW_008418947.1:0-297 GCF_000622305.1 Nannospalax galili | reverse complement strand
CTGTCCTCGGGTGATGTTTCCTCCTTCTATATTACTTTGTCTCTGTCAGGGAGAGTCCGGCCATTTTCTTGGTTGACAGGGAGATGATGGACATTTCTGCAAATAGGCTTTAGTTGATCCTGGGGAAAAACACAAGCAAAGCCCTTTCCCCATTGCTAGCAATGGGTCAGGACCCATCCAGAGTCCATCTAGAGGGTCCTTCCATCTCACTATTATCTGTGGGAAGATTTCATGTTTTTTCCAGAGGAGGACTATGGGGGGGTTCTGTTGAATTTTTTGAAATGTTGAATAAATTTA
>NW_008418946.1:0-297 GCF_000622305.1 Nannospalax galili | reverse complement strand
CTCAAAGAAATAAATGTTTTTGCATATTTCTATGTGTATGGTATACATGTGCTTGCATGTATGTGCAGGTGCATTGCACATGTGTGTGTATACATATGGATTCCTGAGGTTGATGGCACGTGACTTTCTCAGTCACTCTCCCTTGCATATTGAGGCACGGTCTCTTGCTGAACCTGGAGCAGGTGAGTCAGCTTGCTCCAGGGATTCCCTGGCTCTGTCCCCTGTGTGCTGGAGGCTGCCATGCCCACCTGGCTTTTCCCTGAATTCTGGAGATTTGAAACCCAGTCCTTGTGCTTG
>NW_008418945.1:0-297 GCF_000622305.1 Nannospalax galili | reverse complement strand
GATTCGCGGACCTTTCCCGTGTCACAGATCTCTAGGAAGAACATGAAGAACAGAGCAGCAGCTCCTCAGAGCCCTGCAGGCTCCAGGCAGGGAAGAGAGCGCTATAATACTTGGAACAGAATATTTCCAAACAGAAAGCCTTTATTTCTGCTCCTTCCTCTTTCCCTTTTTATCTCTGAATTTCTAAAGCATTCAGAGCCTAATGGGCGTTTCTAGAAATGCTTAGAGGGTGGGTGTGGTGGGCACGCCTTTAATCCCAGCACTTGGGAGGCAGAGGCTGATGGATCTCTGTGAGTT
>NW_008418944.1:0-297 GCF_000622305.1 Nannospalax galili | reverse complement strand
ATAATGATATAGGTACATCGGGAACATGAGCAAACGCAAATGTATACTTTCAAGTTACTGTCACAAAGAGCTCAGTCCTCATTATCCATTTCAGGAAGATTATATCAAAGATGGAGAAATCAAGAGTTGCAGAAAACATTGTCTGGTGTAGCATTTTTATTTATTGAATGTGTTTTCATTACCATTTTGAGGAGTTTTGTGTCTGGCTGTGGTAGGGTTTGCCATATTCAGCCTCAAGGACTGAGAGACTACAGATTCTCAGCCTCTCCAGTGTGGTACAGCCATTGTTGGACTACT
>NW_008418943.1:0-297 GCF_000622305.1 Nannospalax galili | reverse complement strand
GGTTCATGTTGGAAAGCCAGTTTCTGTCAGAGCTCTGTGAGGACTCAGCAGATCCTGATGAGCAGGAGGGATCTAGGCAACTGAGGACCGGGAGGACGTGAACATGGGCAGAGGTAACTGGACCAGGACACAGAACTCGGGCCCAGCCTTGCTGTTGCCTGGCCAGCCATTACATCACAGAGTGGGGTGTTCATAAGAAGCTCTGACCACACGCTTTTCTAGTAAGACTGTTGGAAAGTGGCTGTGCACAGGGCTGAATTTACTCATCATATAGCAAATCTCATAAGGAATCGTTGT
>NW_008418942.1:0-297 GCF_000622305.1 Nannospalax galili | reverse complement strand
TGGGGGTACATATAGGGGAGGGAGTATAAATATTATTAATATATGTTGGATGAAATGCAAAAACTTCAATAAAAATATGTATTGAAACAATGTTCATCTTGTTTTCTAAAACTTGCAGTATTCTAGTACTTAATTCTGGGTAATTACCATCATAACCATTTAGGACCTTGGACATGAATTTAATTTTAATAAGCAAAATCAGTCTAAGAAAGAAGAAAGAAATGGTAAGGGAGAGGGTGGAGAGAAATGAGAAATAGGTCCGTGGTTAAAAGCACTTCCTGCTCTTACAGAAGACCT
>NW_008418941.1:0-297 GCF_000622305.1 Nannospalax galili | reverse complement strand
CTTGAACTCACAGAGATCCCCCTGCCTCTGCCTCCCGACTGCTGAGATTAAAGGCATACACTTTCACTCCTGGCTTTGAATTGTGTATTTGAAACAAGTGAATCTCAGAGTGTTTCTGTTATATCTTAATAAATCAGTTCCAAAAAGGTTTTTGTCAGGTGTGGTGGCCCACACCTTTAATTTCAGTACTCAGGAGGCAGAGGCTGGCAGATCTCTGTGAGACTCAGAGCAGCCTTGTCTACATAGTGAGCTTCAGGTCGGTGGAGGCTACTGGACGACCCTGTCTCAAAAAAAAAA
>NW_008418940.1:0-297 GCF_000622305.1 Nannospalax galili | reverse complement strand
AGACACAAGCCTGCTCTAGAATCTTGATCTCAGACTTCTCAGCCTCTAGGATTCTGAGACATAGATAGTTTCTGTTAACAATAGGCAATCTGTGGTATATTTCTTCTAGCAGTCCATGATAGGATATGTGACTTACATAGTGAGATACATGATTGAAGGCCAGGTGCTTGGCATGGTACCCCAGGATGGAGAGGTTATTAGTTAAGTGATTACAGCCACTGTTTCTGTGATTTTAAAATATTGGTATTGTAGTTAATTTTACCTTCTAGGTTCCTAAAGGAAACTGATCAAAATAAT
>NW_008418939.1:0-297 GCF_000622305.1 Nannospalax galili | reverse complement strand
GCTGAACAATGCTTCAGTAGCAGAGGAAGCTCCAGAGACACGGACTCGAGCTGCCGGGAAAAGCCTGTGCGCCACCAGCCGCTGCTCCCGGAGCAGCCGCGGCCAGAGACGCCTGTGTCCAGACCTGCCCGTGACTAGCCAGGTGCACACAGGGACCCCGAGCGCCCAGAGAGCGCACCCCCCCATATCTGGCGCCACAACATGGAGCCTGGCTTCTGAACCATGTGGGATCCTCTGAACAACGTAGAGCTTAGCCTCTGAACCTTGTGCCAGCTAGGAGCTGGTGCCCACAGAAAC
>NW_008418938.1:0-297 GCF_000622305.1 Nannospalax galili | reverse complement strand
AGCCCTTGTCTGATTGAGTTGGCCTTGGTCCTGAGTTTGATGCCACTGTTGCTGTAAGTTCCTACATGCAAGCTTCCAGTGACTTGAAATCCTCTTACCCTATGTTCATGGACCAACCCTGGCTCTTACAATCTCTCCAGCCCCAGTTCCACAATTGTCCCTGAGTTGGACAACCTTAGTGGGTGAGGTTGAAAATAGGAGTCCTATGCAAGGACACAAATTCTGCAGTGTCTTATTTTCTAAAAGTCAGCCAGTTGTGGCCTTCTGTGTGCATCACCCTCTGTTGTCCAAAAGTCC
>NW_008418937.1:0-297 GCF_000622305.1 Nannospalax galili | reverse complement strand
TGCTTCTGCCTCCCTAGTGCTGGGATTAAAGGCGTGCACCACCACACCCAGCTTCCCCTGGTATTTTCTGTAGGGATTATGCAGAGGCTTTGAACAGATACCTCACTGTTAGGAGGACAGCATCCGATGTGCACAAAGGAGACTCAGCCTCCTTAGTCGTTAGGAGAGCATGCTAGCAGGCCCGGGATGGGTTCCACTGCAGCCTGTGAGGACAGCTGGACTAGATGCCCAGGTACAATGTGAAGGCCTTTGAGGCTGGGATGGCAGGCCCTCATCCCATGTGAGATGGTACAACAG
>NW_008418936.1:0-297 GCF_000622305.1 Nannospalax galili | reverse complement strand
CATGTGGGTGCTGGGATTCAAACCTGGGTCTTCTGAAAGAGTCAGCTCTCTAACCTCAAGCATTTGGTGAATATGATTTCATGAAATTGAAAAGCTTCTGCAGAGCAAAGGAAACAGCAATCCAGTGATGATACAGCCTGCAGGATGGACATAAAATTTTAATAGCTATGTATGTGACAGAGGATAAATATCTGTCATATGCAAAGAACTCAAACAAAACCAAAATCCAGTCATTAGAGGGACTGATGAAATGACCTGGTAGAACATAAAGAAAGGATGAACATAAGGCAACAGTCT
>NW_008418935.1:0-297 GCF_000622305.1 Nannospalax galili | reverse complement strand
TGCACGCGCTCCTCCAGGGCGCCGGAAGTCGGGGAGGAGGCGGGGCCTTGCTTGCTCTCGGAGGTGCTCGGGTGCAGGCTGCAGGGCCTTGGGGTGCACGATGCAACGTTGCCACGCTTGTACTCTGCAACCGTGCACTGAGCGTTTGCACGTGCAACGTTGCCACGGTCGTACTCTGCAACCGTGCACCGAGCGTTTGCATGATGCAACATTGCAGCGCTCCAATTCTGCCACTGTGCACCGAACGTTCGCTGCGGGGGAGGTTTTGGTGCGGCGCAGACTGCTGGGACCACAGAG
>NW_008418934.1:0-297 GCF_000622305.1 Nannospalax galili | reverse complement strand
GCTTCTTGATCTCTGGCATAGCATAGTTTTTAGGGAATTTAGCATGCACTCCTGTCTGTGCCATTGTCCTGAGTGTAGAAGCTAACAAAGACATGTCAGAGAGTCAGTTCTTGAATGCACGTTATAATCTAAAATCAATTGGGGTGCTTTGTGTAAGTATTGCTCCTAATATTCTCAAGGCAGGATATGTTCAATGAGTGACTACAAATTAAATTCCTGTCACCTCTTTCAGGTAAAATGGTTAAAAGCATGACTAAGTTGGTTATTTCTTTAATACATGATGATTGAAACAAGGAG
>NW_008418933.1:0-297 GCF_000622305.1 Nannospalax galili | reverse complement strand
TTCAGGGGCCTCTTTTGGCTAATTTTAACTGTTGACTCAGTTCCTGCATTTCAAGGGGCCTTGCAAAACTTTGCAGAGCTTGTCCTTTGCGGGTTGCAAAGCCTTGCTGTACTGTGGGGAAGGTCACACTGGACTCTATCATTCCAGCCTTTTGTGTTATAGGGCAGGGGAGACTGTGTTCTCTTCAGGCTACTTCCTGCTAGGTAGGGTCACCATGGTGAAGTTGGGGGCAGGGATGCTGGGAGACAGAGTTCAGTTAGGTGTCTGGAGTTTGACCTCATTTTTCTTTTGGCTGCC
>NW_008418932.1:0-297 GCF_000622305.1 Nannospalax galili | reverse complement strand
AATGGAACATTGTGAAGTCATATTGTAACATTTTGATGGCACATTGGAGCATTATAACGGCACAAATGGCTATAGTGTTGGCACATGGATCATAGTGATATCATCTTGGAGCATTGTAAACCCACATTGGAGCATTGTGACGTCATATTGGGGGATTGTGAGGGGACATTGAGCACCGTGTTTGCATACTGAGGAAGGTTATGGCACAATGGATCACTGGAATGACTCATGGCCATTGTGGTGTGTGGGGACTCAGGTTTGCTTTGCTTAGCGGGGGGTCTGCTGGCTTTGGGGCAG
>NW_008418931.1:0-297 GCF_000622305.1 Nannospalax galili | reverse complement strand
AACCCTAACAGTAGCCCTAGCTGTAACCCTAACCCTATTCCTAACCCTAACATTACCCTAACCTTAAACATAGCCCTAGTTCTAACCCTAACCCTAACCCTAAGTCTAGCATTAAACCTATCCCTAACAGTAATTCTAACCTTAAACATACTCCTCACCGTAAACCTAATCATGACCCTAGCCTTAACAATAACCTTAACCCTTACTCTATTCCAATCCTAACCCTAAACTTAACCCTAGACCTATTGTTATCCTTAGCCTTTTCCCTAACCCTAAACCTAACCCTAAACATAATCC
>NW_008418930.1:0-297 GCF_000622305.1 Nannospalax galili | reverse complement strand
ACTAACCTTGGAGCCTGTTCTTCAACCACCACTGAGGCTCTGCTAAGATTTGTCCCATGCTTTCCATCCCGGTGGCCTGCTCTTCAGGTGCATTTAAGGTTTCTGAACCTTCTGTGGGACTGGGACGTAACCCTGTGCATCAGAAGGACTGCACAATATTTATCATTTTCTTTTTTCTTCTCCTCTCTTCACTCTGTGAAGAAGTTCATGCATTTGAATAAGGTGATAAGGGAGAACGCCCTGAGCTGGATGGAGTCTGTTATGTCAGTGCCATCAGAGTTTACATGAAATTAAAAC
>NW_008418929.1:0-297 GCF_000622305.1 Nannospalax galili | reverse complement strand
CAGAAGTTATGTGGCGCTTTAAGAGCAAAGGTCAAAAGTTTAGCAATCCATAACAAGTCCCAGGCCAGCTGTAGCTACAGGGAGACCCCGTCTCAAAAAGACAAAACTTCAGTGAGATATTTTGAGGAAAACTGATATAATAATATATTGTTGGGGCTGGAGAGATGGCAGAGTGGTTAAGAGCACTGGCTACTCTTCCAGAGGACCCAGGCTTGATTCCCAGCACCCACACAGCAGCTAACAGCCACCTGAAACTCCAGTTCCAGAGGATCCAACACCCTCTTCTGACCTTTGCAG
>NW_008418928.1:0-297 GCF_000622305.1 Nannospalax galili | reverse complement strand
TCTCAAAGCAGTTTTAATTTGCATTTCCCTGATGGCTAAAGATGTTGAACACTTTTTAAAGTATAGACACAAAAGAAAAATATGTGTGAGGAAGGTACAGAAATGAAGGAACGGAGGGAGGAGATACCCAACTTAACAAAAAAGAGCACTGCAGTCAGATTACCCAGACCAAGGCAAGCCAGTCTGGGGCTGGTTCAACAAGAATCCAGAGTGTGATCACCTAGCTGTGGGTCCCACCCTGCCTTTGACAAGCTTCAGAGCATCAGGCAAGCACCTGACCACCTGAGCCCCAGCTAT
>NW_008418927.1:0-297 GCF_000622305.1 Nannospalax galili | reverse complement strand
ATCCCATAGTCCTCAAGAACCAGTCATCAGTGACCTTCCTTCCACTAGGCTTCACTTCCTGAAGGTACCAGCATCCGCAACAGCACTAGTCTGGGGTCCAAGCCTTTAACACTTGCACCTCTGAGACTCAACATCTAAACCACAGCAACTGGCATTACCCATAGCCAGGACTAAGTCGCCGGGAGTTGTTTCTGCTTTGATGGTCCTTGCCGTATCCTTCTCATGTCTGATCGGTTGATCAGTTTATACCTTTGCTTTGTTCTTCTATTGTCTTTACAGTGATTGATGTTTGTGACC
>NW_008418926.1:0-297 GCF_000622305.1 Nannospalax galili | reverse complement strand
GGAGAGTCTCTAAGTCATCACATGTGCCAGGAACTCACTCACTTCGCTATTGAGCCGAAAGAACCATGCTTTGTCTAACAGTCACCTGCTGAAGGTCGTCTGGGTTGGCCTCAGTTTCTCACAATGATCAATAAAGCTTGGTGTGTCAGTTTCTCTGTGACTGTTCAGTTTTCATTTCTCTGGGATAAATGCCAAGGAGTACAACTTCTGGGTCCTACAGTCGTTTCCTGGCTATTTCACTTTCACAAGAAATTGTCACACTGGTTCCCATGTGAATGTAGCACTTTATAGCCCACT
>NW_008418925.1:0-297 GCF_000622305.1 Nannospalax galili | reverse complement strand
CAAGTTGGTTTTGGTCAGGTTGTTTTCTCACAGCACAAAAAAGCTAACAAGTCATTCCTCTATTTAAAACTGAAGCTTGGATTGGAAAGAGGTCTTAGCAGGTAGGAGTGCTGGCTGTTCTTCCAGAGGACCTGGGGCTCAGTTCCCAGCACCCATGTGGCAGCTAGCAACTGCCCATTAACTCCAGTTCCAGGGGATCTTATGCCCTCTTCTGGACTCCATGGACATTGTACACAGGGGGGCACTTGCATACATGCAGGCAAAACATTCATACACACCAAATAATTTTTTAAAAAA
>NW_008418924.1:0-297 GCF_000622305.1 Nannospalax galili | reverse complement strand
CTTCTGTGTTCAGTGTCCTTTGTTGCATGAGGAATAGTTCACTGGTGAGAGGCGAGAATTGTATTAGTATTCTCTCTACCCCGCTCCACTATCTCTTTGATCTGAGGAGCAGAGATTCCATTCTAGATGTATTACTTAGGGGTGGGCATCTCACAGACTCTCATTCTCCATGTGTGACCAGTTGTAAAAAACTGTAATAGTCCCATTTGTTGTGAAAAGAAGCTTCTTTGGTGAGGGATGACTGGTATACTTGTCCATAAATATAAGGATCCATATTTAGCATATAGTAAGAAATTA
>NW_008418923.1:0-297 GCF_000622305.1 Nannospalax galili | reverse complement strand
ATGTGTCATATAATGTTCAGTGTACCATCACGGTGCCCTAATTTGTGATCACAATGCTCCAATTTGTCATCACAGTGCTCGAATGTGACCTCACAATGCTCAGTGAGACATCACATTGTTCCAGTGTGTCATAATAATGCTCAATGTGCCATCACAATGCTCAATGTGCACACAAAATGCCACAAAATGCCATCACAATGTCCCAATGTGCCATCACAATGCTCCAATATGTCTTCAAAATGTTCCGCTTTGCCATCAAAGTCTTCAGTGTGCCATCAGAATGCAGCAATGTGTCAT
>NW_008418922.1:0-297 GCF_000622305.1 Nannospalax galili | reverse complement strand
ACAAATAAATAATAAATAAATAAATAAATGGTTATATACACTATCTACAGTGCTAATGAAAAAGGCAAATTATCAATGGGATTTTTTTTATTTTAAAAATATTTTTAGATTTTTTTATTTACTATTTTTATTTTCTGTGTATGAGTGCATTGCCTGCATATATGTAAGGGCACTTGTGTCCTGCAATGCCTGTGGAGATTAGAAGAGGGCTTTGGATTCCCTTGTAACTGGAGTTACAGATAGGCACCATGTGGGCGCTGGAAATGGAACCTGGGTCCTCAGGAAGAGCAGCCAGAG
>NW_008418921.1:0-297 GCF_000622305.1 Nannospalax galili | reverse complement strand
AACTATTACAGCAAAATTATGTCTTAGCAGGATATTAAGGTAAGGACACTGTATCCCAGTGCCCAGAGTGAGCACTAGACTGAGATCTCGGGGCTGCCACGATTGGCCCGCACTTTCAGTGTTACTCTGTTCCTGTCTTGGCTATGGCCAAGACACCTGCACAGTGTGGAAAGGGTTCAGAAGCAAATGACCTCACAGCCTCATCTCACATGAAATTGTTTCTTCAGGGTATGACATCGAATCGTATTTGTAACCCTCCCAGTGTCTTCCCAAGCCTTATCAGACAAAACAGTCTCC
>NW_008418920.1:0-297 GCF_000622305.1 Nannospalax galili | reverse complement strand
GACATACTTCACAGAATTAGAAAAATGCATCCTTAAATTCATATAGAGGCAGAAAAGACCCTGGATAGCCAAAGCAACCATGAGCACAAAGAGCAACCCTGGCAGGATTACTATAGCAGATCTCAAAGTATACTTCAGAACCATATTCATAAAAACAGCATGGTACTGGCCCAAAAAGAGACACATAGATCAATACAACATTATTTAAGATACAAACCTGAGTACATGCAATTTCAGTCACCTATGTTTGACAAAGGTGCCAAGAACACACAACAGAGGAAAGAAAGCATCTTCAAC
>NW_008418919.1:0-297 GCF_000622305.1 Nannospalax galili | reverse complement strand
CTGGAGAGGCCTGGACCTGGTATTAGTCTGGGCCCCAGGATCTGTTTGTGTGTTCCAACTGGATGCCGAACACCCTATTTGGGTCCCTGAGCATTGTGTGTGTGATGTGTCTACACTTCCTGAGGAGCAGCAGCCAGAAGATGATATGGGCTTTGGTGAAGAATCCCCCAATCTTGATACCAGTGGAAATTGACAGTTTTGTCTGGTCAACGGTGGTCAGTACCAACTACACATTAGGGAAGGCTTCTATACCTGTGAGTTGGGAAATGGGTAATATTACAGGCAGTTTTGGTCTCT
>NW_008418918.1:0-297 GCF_000622305.1 Nannospalax galili | reverse complement strand
ACCTCCCCTCTATGCCATAAAAATGGTAGTGTCACTTACCCCCTCTGACGTTAAGATGATCATGACACCTGCCCTTCTGACGTGCAGATGGTCGTGTTACCTGCCCCTCTCACGTGCACATGGTCGTGGCACCTGACCACTCTGATGTGCACATGGTCGTGTCACGTGCCCCCTCTGATGTAAAGATGGTCGTGTCACCTACCCCCTCAAACGTGCACATGGTCATGTCACTTGCCCTCTGTTGTGAAGATGGTCGTGTCACCTGCCCCCTCTGACCTGCAGATGGTAGTGTCACCT
>NW_008418917.1:0-297 GCF_000622305.1 Nannospalax galili | reverse complement strand
AAAAAAGAACGAGTCTTCAGGGAGGAGGCTTTTCCAGGCCACTTCCAGCTTGATTCCTTCAGGTCCTATGTTTGAAGTGTGTGGCATCTTTAGCAACAGGGTCTTATCTTCAGGTTCCGGGAGGCAACCAAGGGCAATGGCAATAGCCTATATTATTTTAGTGTCTCTTTCCTCCCCTCCTCATTCTCCCAGTAACAACTCAAAGGGAGGTTTCCCATGGAAAGCACTGGGGTTTTTGTTAGGTAGTCTATGGCTCTAGGGGGCAGCATTATCACTTTGTGTGGTGTAACACCATTA
>NW_008418916.1:0-297 GCF_000622305.1 Nannospalax galili | reverse complement strand
GGATCAGAACTTTGAGGTCATCCTTGACTATATGAGGTTAAAGTCAGCCTGGGCTACCAGAGACCCTGTTAAAAACAAACCAAAGGCTTTATTCCATGGCTTCGTGTGTCTGTGGCTGGGAAGGAGCCAGAGCAGCCTAAAATAGTCACTATAGTACCCTTTGCATAAAGTATTGCTGATCTCTGTTAGAGACACTCTAGAAACCTTGCAGGGTTCTATCAACTCAAATTGGATATTGGGACCCCTGTTGCCGGTACAGGTTCCAGCCTCTGTGCAGGAAGATGATCCAACACTCCA
>NW_008418915.1:0-297 GCF_000622305.1 Nannospalax galili | reverse complement strand
CACATTGGCACATTGTAATGGCACATTGGAGCATTGTGATGACACATTGGGGCATTATAGTGTCACATTGGAGCATAGTGATGGTACATTGGTGCATTGTTATGACACAATGAGCAGTGTGATGACACATTCAACATTGTTATGAAACACTGAATCATTATTGTAACATATTGGAGCACTGTGTTGGCACATTGACCATTGTTAGAGAACTGGGGCATTGCAAAGGCACATTGTTGCATTGTGATTACACATTGGAGCATTGTGTTGTCACAGTGGAGCATTGTGATGACATATTAG
>NW_008418914.1:0-297 GCF_000622305.1 Nannospalax galili | reverse complement strand
CTGGAAACAAAGGACAATTTATTTTAAACACTGAGAAGAAAAATTCCCTCATCTTCATTTTAAATATACACCCAGAAGGGGCTGGAGAGATGGCTCAGCAGTTAAAAGTGATGGCTACTCTTGCAGAGGTCCCAAGTTCAATTCCCAGCACCCACTTGATGGCTAGCAGCTGTCCATAACTATAGTTCCAGAAGATCCAACACCCTCTTCTGACTTCTGAGGGCATTGCGTGTCATGGTGCACTTGCACACATGCAGGCAATACACTCATACACATAAAAATAAAAATAATAAATAA
>NW_008418913.1:0-297 GCF_000622305.1 Nannospalax galili | reverse complement strand
TCAAATGTGCTATGACAATGTTTCATGTGACATCCCAATGCTCCAATGTGCTATCAAAATGCCCCAATGTGTCGTTAAAAACTCAGTATGCCAACGAAGTTCTGCAAAGTGTCATACAGTGCTACAATATGACGTCTCAATTCTCAGTGTGATGACACAATGCACCGATATGTCATCACAGTGCTCAAATATGTTTTCGAAATGCTCCATTGTGAAACCACAATGCTCAGTGTGCTATCACAATGAAACAATGTGTCATAACAATTTTCAATGTTCAATCACAGTACACTAATGTGC
>NW_008418912.1:0-297 GCF_000622305.1 Nannospalax galili | reverse complement strand
AAGATTAGTCTGGTTGGTTGCCAGGGGTAAGTAACACTTGGATGAAAACTGAAAACTAGGGCGATGAAGATGGAGGTTGGAACAGTGGTCCATGAGGACTATAAAATGCTATTCAAAGGGAATGTGGGGACTGGAGAGAAGATGACAGACTGTGTGGATGGGTGAGTGGGTGGTGGGAGATAGAAAGTAGAAGATGGTTCTTTGTCAGCTGAAAGCATCATGGATCTGTAAGATTCTAAAGTCACATTTGAAGGTGTTCCAGATCCAGGGTTTGAGGATCATGAACTGAAGCTTTCC
>NW_008418911.1:0-297 GCF_000622305.1 Nannospalax galili | reverse complement strand
TTGATAAGGCTGGAGCTTTGTGCCCACCTCCCCATCCATACTGGCTTTTTGTCTGACTTGAGCATACATATGTTTTGCACATGAAATCGCAAGTGCTGGGGATTCATACTTGCAATCCTTTACTGTCCAAACAACACAATTTCCTTGTAGTCATCTACCACCTCTGGCTCTTACAATCTTTCTATCCCCTCTTTTACAATGATCCTTGAGCCTTTGGAGAAGGTGAGATATAGGTGCCCCATTTAAGGGTGAACACTACAGTCTCTTAATCGAAGCAAGTTGACCAGTTGCGAGTCT
>NW_008418910.1:0-297 GCF_000622305.1 Nannospalax galili | reverse complement strand
GAGTTACGTTTATATACGATCTGGCACTGCTTCATTGATTGGACCAGGTCCGATAATGCTTGGCAGCCCTTGGGCCTAGTGATAGGGTTGGAGATGATGGTGGTGATGGTGGTGTTTATGGTAAAGGTGGTTACAGTGATGGTAATGTTGGTGATGATGGTGACAGTGATGGGAATGATGACGTGGTGGCGGTGTTGATGATTGATGGTGATGATGATGATAGTGGTGGTAATAATGGTGATGATGATGGGGCTGGAGAGATGACTCAGCGGTTAAGAGCACTGACTGCTCTTGCAG
>NW_008418909.1:0-297 GCF_000622305.1 Nannospalax galili | reverse complement strand
ATATTTGACAAAGGTGCCAAGAACACACAGTGGAGGAAAGACAGCATCTTCCAACAAATGGTGCTGGAAAAACTGAATCTCCACCTGTAGAGGAATGAAACTACATCCTTATCTTTCACCTTGCACAAAAGTCCACTCCAAATGGCTCAAAGGCCTCAATATGAAACTGGAAACCCTGAAGTGATTAGAGGAAAATATTGGCAGTACTTACAGGATATAGGTGTAGGAAAGGATTTTCTAAAAGAGAAGTTGCTCAGGAATTAAGGTCAGCAATCAATAAGTGGTACCTCATTAAAC
>NW_008418908.1:0-297 GCF_000622305.1 Nannospalax galili | reverse complement strand
GCCTCAAGGGAGGATATTAATTGATCCCTGAGGTCTGGTAAGGGTAGCGGGAGTTCATATCAGGCAAGGGTGTCATCCATGTAATGGTAAACATGGAGTCCCTATTTAATATGGGGTTTTAAGGCAAAAGCAACCATTTCTTGGCAAATGGTGGGGCTGTTAGCCATGCCTTGGGGGAGAACAGTCCACCCATATCTTTTTGCAGATCCAGAATTATTGATTATGGGGACAGAGAAAGAAAATCTCTTATAATCTCTTGGGTGTAATGGAATGGAGAAGAAGCAATCCTTGATATCG
>NW_008418907.1:0-297 GCF_000622305.1 Nannospalax galili | reverse complement strand
GACCTGGCCACCCTGTCTGGAAGGTTGTTGGGGCCTCGGAAGCCAGCAGGAGGAGGAAGGACCCTGTGCCTGTCTGGTCTCTCCACTGGGAGCATCTTCCAGCAGCCCCATTCCGTCGGTGCCCCTTGGAATGGATCAGGACATATCGGTTTACTCCAGGGACAGAATGGGACAGAAAGTGAGCCTTGCAAGTCGTCCTGCTGTTCTGTTTTCAGACCGGCCAAGACTGACCTTTGAACTCGATGACAGTCAATCTTCCTCGACCTACCAGATGGGAGAGACCCTTAGACAACTTTA
>NW_008418906.1:0-297 GCF_000622305.1 Nannospalax galili | reverse complement strand
AGGCCAGCCTGGTCTAGTGAGTTCCAGGCCAGCTGGGGCTACAGGGAGACCATGCATGCCCTGGGAGATAGTTTGTCCTTCACTAATCTAGTTCTCTGGCTTTTGGGGTCCAGTGTAGGATGACTTATTCACTGTTACATGCTGTCTTTGGAATTCATGATTCTACCATTCCCTGTTAGGTATGGTATATAACTTTGTGTCAGTTCCAAATATGGCAGACAAGCTCTTTAAGAACTGAGTTGAGGTAGGTCTGGTGGTATGCGCCTGTGATCCCGGCTACTTGGGATGCTGAGGCAG
>NW_008418905.1:0-297 GCF_000622305.1 Nannospalax galili | reverse complement strand
TTTTTTTTTTTTTTTTTCCAAGTAAGCCAAGGACCGTGAAAGTGCAGGCAGTGGGGCTCTGTCCACAGGTCTGCACTGACCTCAGGCTATGAGGCATTGACATTTAGTTAGCTCTTTACTGGCATAGAAGGCCACGAACCCCATGGCATTGGCACTTCAGCTCTTCTAGTGAAGCCCCACACTTGGGTGTGCATGTTATCAAGTACAGACCCAAAGCACACCTCTGAACCCAATCCCTGCACCCCCATTCCCCAGTCCCTAGTCTGCACATGCTAATGCTTTGTCTTCACAGATTTC
>NW_008418904.1:0-296 GCF_000622305.1 Nannospalax galili | reverse complement strand
CACCTGCCCACTCTGACGTGCACATGGTCATGACACCTGCTCAGTCTGACGAGCCGTTTGTCATGTCACCTGCTCCCTCTGATGTGCAGATGATCATGTCCACTGCCCTCTCTGACGCTCAGATGGTCATGTCACCAGCTCTCTTTGACGTGTACATGGTCGTGTCACCTGCCATCTTTTACATGGACATGGTCGTGTCACCTGCTCACTCTGCCATAAAATGGTCATGTCACCTGCCCCCACCAATGTGTAGATGGTCGTGTCACCTGCCCCCTCTGACGTGCACATGGTCGTGT
>NW_008418903.1:0-293 GCF_000622305.1 Nannospalax galili | reverse complement strand
TACAAATTTGAATTGATAAGCTATAAATATACATGTGTGTGTGTGTGTGTGTGTGTGTGTGTGTGGCAGTTGTTAGTTGTAAGGATAGGGTGCAGATAGAAGAAGGGCATAAATATGATCAAAATATATTGTATAAAATATATAAAATTCCAGAAAAACCTTTGAAATTTTATTCTTATACATTTTTATTATTTTACATGTATGAATGTTTTGCTTCTGTGCATATAAGTGTACCATATATATGAAGTTGTCAGAAAAGTGCATTGGGTCTGTACCTGAAGTTATAGATTGTT
>NW_008418902.1:0-297 GCF_000622305.1 Nannospalax galili | reverse complement strand
GAGTTAAGCATTGAAATCAGCATTCAAATCACTGAAATGCTTTGGTGGGTACAGACAGAAGAGCTATTGCCTTGGGCAAAGTTTTCTCTAGATTCCTTAGACCAGAGACATTGTGTTCCACCTTATCGTAGATAACCAAGAACTAGGTAAAATGCCTACGTTCCAAATACAATGATTTTCTTGCTTACATGGTGTCTTAAGCTGTTTTCTGTTGCTATAACTGAATACCACTGACTGGGTAATTTATTTTTTTTTTTAAGTATTTTATTTATTATTTTTATTTTATGTGTATGAGTG
>NW_008418901.1:0-297 GCF_000622305.1 Nannospalax galili | reverse complement strand
CCAAACTTGTCTTGGCACCCAAGACCTCTTGACTGACCTCTTGGCCCAGACTCCAAACTACTTCCTGATCTTTGCATCCAGACGAACCCAATTTGTCCCTCTAGTCCCCAGGAACCCCCAAGGCCTCTTTCTTCCACCACCTACCTTTGCATTCCTGGTCAGCCCAGCCCCTCAGCTTCCTGGGGCCAGAATATTTCCTGCACCCTGGTTCCAGGTCAGCCCAGCCTCCAATTTCATGAGCCAGCATCTTTCCTGGAGTGATCCAGACCTTAGGAGAAAGCATGAGAGCATCTGATC
>NW_008418900.1:0-297 GCF_000622305.1 Nannospalax galili | reverse complement strand
TTTCGCTATTATAAACACATTGTTAGAAATACTGTTCTTTCTACAGAAAGAAAGCAGTTAGATACACAATGGACATATATTTTTCTAAAGCAAAGAGGCTGACACTCCTGGCACTACTCATTTCAATACAATTCGTTGGAAACGGTTTTTAACACAAAATATTTCTGCTCTTACGTTTTCACTATAATAAGCACATTCTTAGAACTACGATTCATTCTACAGAGAGCAAGCACTTAGATATACAACGGTCACGTATTTGTCTAAAGTAAAGAGACTGACACTCATGGCAATACTCTT
>NW_008418899.1:0-297 GCF_000622305.1 Nannospalax galili | reverse complement strand
CATCACAAAGTTACAATATGACGTCACAATGTTCCATTGTGACATCACAGTAACCCAATATGACAACACAATTCTCCAATGCGACAACACAATGCTCCAATTTTCCAGCACAATGTTACAATATGAATTCACGATGTTCCCTTGTGACAGAATGATGCTCATTGTGCCATCACTATGCACATTTTTGTCATTACAGTGATCTTTTGTGTGGTCATTGTGCTCAATATGGAAACACAGTGCTCAATATCCCCTCACAGTCCCCCAATGTGACCTCATAATGATCCATGGGGCTGTCAC
>NW_008418898.1:0-297 GCF_000622305.1 Nannospalax galili | reverse complement strand
TGATGCCTTTGGTATTTGAAATCTGTCTTGTAATCCTGCCAAACCTTATCATCCCAAAGTACAAGAAACAAACAACACATAAATCTTCACATTCTGAGACCTCAGGAAGTAGACACTTCTTAAACAGTAACACAGTATTCTAAGTGCTGATCATGTATGCGGCTGGAATGACATAACTAGGCTGAGCATTAAAGCAACATCTGCAGAAGCAAAGTGAGACCATCAGTACCTGTCAGCAGCAGCAGGATGTGGCTCTCCAGCCAGGTTCAGCGATTAATAAACGTCCTGCAAAACAGA
>NW_008418897.1:0-297 GCF_000622305.1 Nannospalax galili | reverse complement strand
TGGAGGGACAGAGACAGGCAGATGCCAGGGACTCAATGGTCAGTCAGTCTAGCTGGTGAGCTCAAGGATCAGCGAGAGACCCCATGTCACGAAACAAGTTGAAGAGCAATTAGGGAAGACACCCCAAGTCAACTTCTGTCTTCCACATGCACAGGCACACAGTTGAGAGCTCTCTCTCTCAGAAATCACAGGCTGAGTCCAAGGGGGTGGTATCAGAGGACTTTTTAATCTTCCTTACAATTGCACAGCACAAAGTTTTGCCAACACTCATTCCAGTGTGGAACAGCCCAAACAAAT
>NW_008418896.1:0-297 GCF_000622305.1 Nannospalax galili | reverse complement strand
GACTTAAGACACCCTTATTTTTTATTTTATGCTTTGAAACCTGAACTTAAATATTTCACTACTCTTAAACCATGATGAAATCACAGGCACATCAGGACAAGAGTTAAAACCCTGGGGAAGCTATTAAGAATTTTGCTTTTACACTTCCTACACTATTATAGAAATGTGGTTCTACTCTCCCATGAGACTCTCATGCCCATATTTGGCACAGTGCTGCTATATCAACAGAAAGCATTCGGAATTACAGGGTCCTTTGTAGATCTTGCCCTAGAAGATGAAATGATGATGTCAAAAAAA
>NW_008418895.1:0-297 GCF_000622305.1 Nannospalax galili | reverse complement strand
TTCCTCATGATTTCAAAAGGCATCTCACAGCTATCCCTAAGGTATTAACTTTATAAAAATTGTTGTGATAAACTCCAATAAATATTTTGTCTTAAGGTACTACTTATTATCTGTAACTTCTTATGAAAATAAATTCCCTATTGAGTTCAGTTTTGCCAAATATTACACTATTTCCTTTCCATCTAGATGGTAAATGTTTATTTGGAAGATCAAATTTACATTTATTTAGAGTATATATCTTTTTAAAAATTTTATTTACTATTTTTATTTTATGTGTATGCATGTATTGCCTACATG
>NW_008418894.1:0-297 GCF_000622305.1 Nannospalax galili | reverse complement strand
CAATATAAAACCTGAAACTTGGAAACTGCTAGAAGAAAACATAGGCAGCAAGGTATAAACATATACTCCAAGGTATAGATGTAGGAAAGGACTTTCTAAATAGGACAGCAGCTGCTCAGAAACTAAGGTCAACAGTCAGAAAGTGGGACCTCATTAAATTACAAAGCTTCTGTACAGCAAAAGAAAGAACCAAGGAAGGGGAGATAAATCTCACTGAGTAGGAGAAAATATTCAAGAGCTACACATCCAACAGAGGACTAATATCCAGAATATACAAAGAACTCAATAAAGAAAGAA
>NW_008418893.1:0-297 GCF_000622305.1 Nannospalax galili | reverse complement strand
CCCTAAACCTACCCCTAAACCTATTGCTAATCCTAATCCTAAACATAAGCCTAGATCCAATGCTAACCTTAAATCTACCTACCTCTAACCCTCACACTACCCCTATTCCTAATTCTAACCCTAACCCTAATACTAACCTAAACCTAATCCTAACCTTAACCCTATACTAACTGTAGACCTAACCCTTCTTCTTAATATGAACCTTTTATCTAAACCTAATCTTAAACCTAGCCCTAACCCTAACCCCAAAACTATCCCTATTCCTAACCCTAGCCTTGTCCCTAAACCAAATCCTAA
>NW_008418892.1:0-297 GCF_000622305.1 Nannospalax galili | reverse complement strand
GTCAGAGGGGGCAGCTGACACGACCATCTGTACGTCAGAGGGGGCAGGTGAAACGACCAGCAACTCGTTAGAGGGGGAAGGGGACACCACCATGTGCACATCAGAGAGGGCAGGTGACATGACCATCTTTTTGACAGAGAGAGCAGTTGTCACGACCATGTGCACATCAAAGATCCAGGTGACACAACCATGTGCACGTCTAAGAGAGCAGGTTACATGCCCATGTGCACGTCAGAGAGGACAGGAGAAACGAGATGTGTACATCAGAGAGTGCAGGTGATGGGGGCAGGAGACAGG
>NW_008418891.1:0-297 GCF_000622305.1 Nannospalax galili | reverse complement strand
AACATCTGACACTACCTTTGCTCTCAGAGCGGGACCAACAGGTACAGAAAATGTGGTCTTTTGAAGCCTCCCATGCCTGGTCCCAGACATTAATTCCTGAGACAGAACCTCCATGTAGCCCTGGCTGGCCAGGGACTCCTTGTAACATAGTAGGTGACTGATAAATAGTTGTGAAGTCAGTGTAGTAATCAGCAGTGCAGATAAGGTCTGCTGAAGGGAGCGCTGTGTAAGGCAGTTTGTTGTTACTGTTGTTGTTTTGTTTTTTCAAATAGCAGGAGAGGCTAGAAACAGCATCTC
>NW_008418890.1:0-297 GCF_000622305.1 Nannospalax galili | reverse complement strand
GATTTCATTTGTATTCAAAACCACTCTAAAGGAGCCTGAGAACTTCACTAGTATTTAGATTGGTACTATGATTCCTTACATTGTATACAATACTTGGATTGAATTTAGATTTTGTTTCCTTACACACCTGCATATGATCATCATATTTATGTGAGAAGACTCAAGGAAGATTAATGAATTAATTACAAACCTCAAAACCATCTGACTTCCATTCCACAAAATGTAACTAATTGACATATTACTAGACTGACTATTTTATAGCAAATATAAAAGTATGTAAAAACCCACATAAATATT
>NW_008418889.1:0-297 GCF_000622305.1 Nannospalax galili | reverse complement strand
AGCTTCTAGGAGTTTAAGGATCAATGGGCCATTAGTTATGGGGGTTCCCTTGGTGGTTAGGAGACCCCTTTCCTTCCACACTGAGGCATGGTGATGAAGTATGTGGAAGGTATACTTAGAATCTGTAAAAATATTAGCCCTCTGATGCTTGGCTAAAGTTAGAGCTCTGGTGAGTGCCAGAAGCTCAGCCTTTTGGGACGTAGTCCCAGGTAGCAGTGGTCCCAACTCAATGACATCTGTGAGGGATGCTATGACATACCTTGCCCTGTGGGACCCCATCAGAGTGAGGGTTGAACT
>NW_008418888.1:0-297 GCF_000622305.1 Nannospalax galili | reverse complement strand
ACACACACACACACATTTCAGAAAAAACAATACACCTTTTATTATATTTTATATACCTTTTAATTATATTTTAAGGGAGAGGTTGTAGGATGAAATTAGCTTGTTAGCAATATTAACCAGAGGATACATTTTAGAATGAAAGCATGGTAGGCCCGTGAGACAGCTCAGGGGATAACTGATAACCTGAGTTCAGTCGCCAGAACCCACAGTGCAAGGAGAAAGTTGTCCTCTAACCGCCACACATGTTCTGCACCCAGTGCATACCTGCACTCATACACACACACACAACAACAACAA
>NW_008418887.1:0-297 GCF_000622305.1 Nannospalax galili | reverse complement strand
TGTAAAGATACTATAATCTGTTAGAACTACTGCAAACTTAAACAAAGCCACCTGCAATGAAAAGGTCTCTGGAGGCATTTTCTTGCCTTGAAATGTATATTTCATTAATGCAATATTAGAAAGAGCATAAAAATTGTTGAAAATTCAGTTGCTATTCCAATGTATTATTTATGTAAGAAATATATGAAAATATGGGGCTGGAGAGATAGCTCAGTGGTTCCACGCACTGACTGCTCTTGCAGAGAAACTAGGTTCGATTCCAAGCACCCACATGGCTACTAACAACCATCTGTAACT
>NW_008418886.1:0-297 GCF_000622305.1 Nannospalax galili | reverse complement strand
AACTCAGGTCCTCTTAACCAGTGCTCTTAACTGCTGAGACATTTTTTCAGACCCAAGTAAAGAATTTTTAAAAGGGAATAGAACTAGACAAGGACAAGTTTTTTGTTTTTATTTTACTTTGAGACAGAGTCTCACTATGTAGCCCTGGCTGGCCTGTACTCACTATGTAGACCAAGCTGGTCTTAAATTCACAGAGATCTGCCTGCCTCTGCCTCCCCAGTGCTGGGATTAAAGCTGTGTACCACCACAAACATTTTTATTTGAACGTGTGGTATTTGTGGTAAGTTTTTTTTTTTT
>NW_008418885.1:0-297 GCF_000622305.1 Nannospalax galili | reverse complement strand
CTGTGTTCTGACCAGAATCAGCCTGGAACTAGCAGAGCCAAATAAGCGTGGACTGAAAGCTCTGAAACCATGAACTAAAATGAATGTCTTCCATTCCTTCAGTAAGCACTTCCTGAGCAGTCAGCGTGTGCCGGGCCAAGAAGCTCCCATGATTCTCTCTGGTACTTTTGTCATAATAATGGAAAGCTGACTAACACAGATAGTCAGAAGAGGCCCCAAGAGGAAACGCAGTAGAGGCTCAAGACAATAAAATGTATGATCCTAACAGGTCTTAGACACAGGAGGATAACCCCATGG
>NW_008418884.1:0-297 GCF_000622305.1 Nannospalax galili | reverse complement strand
TCAGTGAAAACATTGTAGGATTGTACTAAGGGTTCCCTCGGCCCTGGGATTCGGCAAGCGCTGCTGCCGGTGGGGTTGTAGCACTCGGGGGTGGGGTTGATACCTGGCTGCCCATGGACCAGACAGGACAGGCCCCCGCCAGCCACCTTCCCTGAACTGGGCCTTCCTAGCCGTCCCAGAGCCGGTTGCGGTGCACAGCCAATGATGGGTTCTTTTTTTTTTTTTCAAATGTGCCCCACAGCTGCTGCCGGCCGCCAGCCAAGGGGCAGTACCCCGCCCGGCTTTCGCGGGGGCCCC
>NW_008418883.1:0-297 GCF_000622305.1 Nannospalax galili | reverse complement strand
AAGTTCCATGACAATGTTACAGTATGATTTTACAATGATCCATTGTGACATCACAAGGCTCCAAGGTGATATCATAATGCTCCAATGTTCCAACACTATTGCCCCATGTGTTATTATATTTCTCCATAGTGGCATCAAAATGTTACAAGATGACTTTACAATGTTCCTTTGCCATTTCACAATTCTCCATTGTGACGTCATAATGATCAAGTATGCCAATACTCTTGCCCCATATGCCTTAACTCCATAGTGCCATCAAAATATTACTATATGAATTCACAGTGTTCCTTTGTGACA
>NW_008418882.1:0-297 GCF_000622305.1 Nannospalax galili | reverse complement strand
GGTCCCTGAAACAGGATTTTCTCCAGGAGAAAAGGCTGCCAGAGCCTCACCAGAGAGGAGGAAAGGCAGCACCCCAACCCCAGCCCCTCATCTTGCTGACCCAGTAGGAAGACAGTCACCTTGGAAACAGCAAGGGTCACAGCCCAGGAGCATAGGCATCCCCTCCCCGGCTCCTTACTACTCCATCATTAGGCACCAATGAGGTAGTTTGTGGGGACTGTCTCCTGTTCCCACACAAGTTCTTATCCCACCCTCCACCAGGAATGGAATGGGGAAGCCAGGCATGGTGGCACATTC
>NW_008418881.1:0-297 GCF_000622305.1 Nannospalax galili | reverse complement strand
TAGAAGCCTACTAGAGTCAATGTTCTGTTCTGGAGAAATTGGGATGGCATTGAAGAAAATTTTTATTTTTCATTGATGAATATGATGAATGTGGTAAATACTAAAAATTGACTAAACTTGTGTGTATGTTCGAGGATATTTACTCTTTTATTATTGATTGTAATTTTAAAATAATTTTGCGTGTGTGAGTGTATTACCTGCATGTATGTAAGGGCACTCATGTTGTGCAGTGCCCACAGAGACCAGAAGAGAGTGTTGGATTCTCCTGGAACTGAAGTTAGGGACGATTGTCAGCTG
>NW_008418880.1:0-297 GCF_000622305.1 Nannospalax galili | reverse complement strand
TTAATCCCAGCACTTGTCTCAAAAAGAACCCTCACCTCCAGAAAAAAAGAAAAGAGAATTCTATAATTAGCAAGAGAAGAACACATCACCTTCAAGTGACACTGCACTGGAATAACAAGAAATGTTACCCTAAGGACCTTTAGATCAGGAGGAAAAAAACTGCCAATATTCCAAAATGAAAGAACTGCCTAAAAAAGAAATTACCAAGTAAAGCTGTCCTTTAAAAATGAAGAGGAAACAAAAATATTCCAAGGTGATCAAAAACTGAAGAAATTTATCATCACCAGACCAGCCTCA
>NW_008418879.1:0-296 GCF_000622305.1 Nannospalax galili | reverse complement strand
GCTGTCTCCACGGTGTTGTTGCTACATATCTGCTGGTCACAAATGGCCTCAGAAAAATGAATCACAAACTGTAAGAATGGGTAAGTACCTATTGCATGGAAAATGGGTGGATGGTCCTCAGGAGTTGAAGAAGCTATATGGGTAAAAATGGAAAAAGAGCCACCAAAGTACATTCAAAGTAAACAAAGTACACTTCCATATTCTTAAGGACCATCTAAGTCATAAAGTGAGTTTGTCTTTAAAATATTTTATTTATTTATTTATTTTTATTTTATGTATATGCGTGTATTGCCTGC
>NW_008418878.1:0-297 GCF_000622305.1 Nannospalax galili | reverse complement strand
AGTAATTAATTACTAAATATTGTATATAGTTATAGAGCCACTTATAAAAAGAACATCTATTTTCATACTCTATCGCAATTTTGGTATAGTCCAATATGCCTACTGAACGTAGATGCAAAAATTCCTTAAGGAAATAGTGGTACCAAATCCATCAAAATGTGCAACAAGTAGGGCATATACCAGGAATGCAAAATTGATTTGACATTGCAAACCTATTCCATGTCATTCACCATAATTGCAGTATGAAGTAAAATTAGATCACAAGCTTAACAGCAAAAAGTTGACAAAATTGCACAT
>NW_008418877.1:0-297 GCF_000622305.1 Nannospalax galili | reverse complement strand
ATTCTCCAAACTGATTTTTAAAAAAGGAATGCAAGCCCAACGTGATTGCCTTCGGCTGTACCCCCAGCATTTGAGAAGCCTAAACAGGAGGAACCTGGAATTTGAGGCCAGCCTGGGCTATGCAGCAAGAACCTGTCTCAAGTATACAAACACCTCTCTAGTAAGAAAGACTGTTGTAACGACACAAAAAAGACACAGGTCAATCAGAAGAATAGAATGTTAGTCCAAAAGAAAATCGCATTTACGGGCAATTGGTAGAGTACTCTGGAAAAGTTAGGCAGTTCTTGATCCAGAGAT
>NW_008418876.1:0-297 GCF_000622305.1 Nannospalax galili | reverse complement strand
AAGAGGGGAACCTGAGCAATAGGAGCCTATTTGGGGAAGCAGCTGGCATGAAGGCTCAACAGGTAAAGGTGTTGCCACCAAGCCTGACAATCTGAATTGGATCTTCCGGACCCACATAGTGAGAGGAGAGAACCAACTCCCTCAAGTTGTCCTCTGGCTTCCACATGTGTGCCTTGGCACATGTACCCCTCTCCACACATACACACAGAGAATAAAGACTAAGGAAATGAAGGTGCTCTGGTATCCAATGATGTTTTCAATGAGTAAGTATATTGGATGCGGGGAACTTGTCCATAT
>NW_008418875.1:0-297 GCF_000622305.1 Nannospalax galili | reverse complement strand
CATTGGATCCCCTGGAAATGGAGTTACAGATGGTTGTTAGCTGCCACGTGGATCCTGGGAACCAAACCCAGGTCCTCTGCAAGAGCAGCCAGTACTCTTAACTGGTGAGCCTCTCTCCAACCTAATGTGTTATCTTGAAACAAAGACAGGACATATGAAAGTTGTTCCTGTCTTAACCAAAGCCTGGTAGCCTGAAGGTAGAATCTTTTCTGGCTCTATTAGGTTAGTAGAGTGGTCAGTGTGTGATTGATATTCAGGGTTGGGGGCCAGAAAGGAACAAAAACCTTAGAGAAGAGC
>NW_008418874.1:0-297 GCF_000622305.1 Nannospalax galili | reverse complement strand
GTGATGATACTTTCAGGCATTGTGAAGGAACATTGATCATTGTGTAGACTCATTGCTGCATTGTTATGGCACAATGAGAATTGTGATGTCAATTTGGAGCATTTTGAAGACATATTAGAGCGTTGTGATGGCACATTGATCACACTGATGACACAATGGAGCATTATAACGACACATTGGTACATTGTCATGGCACACTGAACTTTATGAAGGCAAAGTGGAGCATTGTGAATTCATGTCTGAGCATTTTGATGGCACATTGGGGTACTGTGATGGCACATTGGAGCATTGTGATGT
>NW_008418873.1:0-297 GCF_000622305.1 Nannospalax galili | reverse complement strand
CCCCTCCTCCAATTTTTTAGAATTCATAAGGTTGTCTTCACATCTCTAATTTCTCCCTGGCCCCTAGAAAATGCTACTACGGTCTATACGGATGGATCTAAGACCGGAATAGGGGCTTTCCTAGTAGATGGCTCTATATTCACTCACCAGTTCCCTTACTCCTCACCCCAGCTGGTGGAATGCCATACTGTCCTTTTGGTACTCTTACGCTATACAGGACCCCTTAATATTGTTTCTGATTCCCTCTATGTGGTCAATGCCTTAATTGCCTTGGAGACCTCCGGATACATCAAGGAA
>NW_008418872.1:0-297 GCF_000622305.1 Nannospalax galili | reverse complement strand
CCCTCTCTTTGTTCTGTACAATTGGTGTTTTTACTATGATATGCCATGGGGTGTTTCTGTTCTTGTCATGTCTAATTTTTTTTCTATTTCCTTCTTGTACCTGTATAGGTATGTCTTTCCTTACTTTTGGGGGAAGTTTTCTGCTATAATCCTGTTGAATTCTTTAATTCCATCTTTATCAGCTTGAATTTATTTTCTATTTCTATCTCTTTTGTGAATTCACTTTTCAAGTTTGGTATTTTTTAAATTTTATTCAGTCATATATTTGTATTTTCTTGAGCTTCAGTCAGGAGTTTA
>NW_008418871.1:0-297 GCF_000622305.1 Nannospalax galili | reverse complement strand
GGCTCAGGGACCATTGCAGAAGAGGGGGCAGAAAGATGGTAAGAGCCAGGGTTGGCTAATGAACATTGGGAAACAGAGGCTTTCTGGCCACTGGACGCTTGCTCATGTGAACTTGCAGCAATGGTGGCAGCAAGCACAAGGCCCATGCTGACTCAATCAAACAAGGGCCCATCATGGAGGGAGAGAAATGGGTTTGGGCCTCAACCCTAGCCTTGGAACTGCTGGCAACTGATTACTGCTCGGTGAGGTGAGGGAGAGTAGATCTTTAAGATCTCTAGATAGGCTGACTAGACTCCA
>NW_008418870.1:0-297 GCF_000622305.1 Nannospalax galili | reverse complement strand
AGACACAACAGGAGAATAAGCCAAGGAAGTCCCGAATCAGGGTGTTAGCAGCACTTATGGGAACCAGAACTCAGTTCTGTCACGATGCGGGTAGTTGTTACGTGTTTCCCTTCATTCATGGTGTACGCTCATTTCCCAGCTTTGTGCAATCTGGAGGTAGAGAAACTTGCAGAGGTGCATCTTACTATGAGATTTTAGATCATTGGATGCATGTTTTGGAAGGAATATATTAAATGGTGTTTTTTAATTTTTATCTCTATTTTTCCTTGAATATTTTGTTTCAGACACACACACACA
>NW_008418869.1:0-297 GCF_000622305.1 Nannospalax galili | reverse complement strand
AGACAAAGAAACTGAGGCTCAGAGAGCTGGAGGTCATGCCCCTGGTAAGCTGCAGATCCAGGATCTGATATCTCCCCAACCTTGATGCCCAGACACTGATGCTTCTTGTTGGTTCTTAAAACATTTGTGGCAAAAAGTAATTTCAAGGGCTGACAAGATGGCTCAGTGGGTAAAGGCTCTTGCTGCCAAGCCTGAAGACCTGAGTTCGAGCCTCAGGATCCATGTGGTGGAAGGAGAGAGCCGATTCCTGAAAGGTGTCTTCTGACTTCCACATGTATGCAACACACACACACACAC
>NW_008418867.1:0-297 GCF_000622305.1 Nannospalax galili | reverse complement strand
CCTCTTTGACGTGCACATGTTCGTTTAACCTGCCCTCTCTGTCATATAGATGGTCGTCTCACCCAACCTCTCTGACGTACAGATGGTCGTGTCACCTGCCCCCACTGACATGCACACGGTCGTATCACCTGGCCCTCTCACGTGCACATGGTCATGTCACCTGCCACCTCTGATATGCACATGGTCGTGTCACGTGCCCCGTCTGACATGTAGATCGTCGCGTCACTTGCCCCCTCTGAAGGGCAGATAGTCGTGCCACCTGCCGTCTCTGACATGCACATGGTCATGTCACATGCT
>NW_008418866.1:0-297 GCF_000622305.1 Nannospalax galili | reverse complement strand
ACATATTGTAACATCATTATGGTACGTTGGAGCAATATAATGGCACATGGGACCATAGTGTTGCGATGGCATATTGAAGCAATATAGTGGTACATGGGGACTTAGTGTTGGCACATTGGAGCATTGTGTTGTTACAGTGGGGATTTGTGATGTCACATTGGAGCATTGTGATGACACATGGGATCTTTGTGATGTCACATTGGGGGAATGTGAGGAGACAATACTGACAATCCTGACAATACTGCTCGGCAGAGCTGCTGCCAGTCACTAGGTGTGCAATGCAGAGCCGAGAAGGAC
>NW_008418865.1:0-297 GCF_000622305.1 Nannospalax galili | reverse complement strand
CTGATTCATATGATCTTGCAGCAATGCTGACAGCATGCACGTGACCCATGCAGACTCAATCAGACAAAAACCCAGCATGGAGCAGAGGAAATGGACAGCAGGCCCCAGCCCTAGTTCTATAAATTTTTTAACACCCCGGCTGGAAATCTCAAACCCATTAATTCTCATTTTTCCTAAGAAATCTGCTTATGTCTATGTGGCTCTAACTGATCCACATATTTAATGTTGATATATTTGATGTTGATATAATATGTCTTCATTATGCCTGCTTATACATTCCATAATATTTTTAAAATA
>NW_008418864.1:0-297 GCF_000622305.1 Nannospalax galili | reverse complement strand
AAAAAAAGTTTTCTCCAACACCCATCAGTCATTGGCCAGGTACTGCCTGGAGAGTTGTGCACTTTCAGCCAGCCATTGCACTAAGCACCTTCAAGCAAAGCAGTACAAGGGTTACCCTCTAACAAAGATGGAGGGGCTTCAGGCTGGGAGCAAAGTACTTTGGGCACCCACACGCATGAAACAGCAGAGCTCACCATAAAGGGGCACAGTTCAAAGACCTTTAAAGCTGAATGAAAAGAGTCATTGAGCCAGGCATGGTGGCACATGCCATTAATCCCAGCACTCAGGAGGCAGAGG
>NW_008418863.1:0-297 GCF_000622305.1 Nannospalax galili | reverse complement strand
GATATCACAGTGCTCCAATGTGACATCCCAATTCTCCAACGTCCCAAAACTATAGCCCTGTGTGCCCTTATATTGCTCCCATATGCCATCACAATGTTACAGTAGGACTTCTAAGGTTCCACTGTGACATCACAATGCTCCCATGTAACAATACTATCACCCCATGTGCTTTTATGTTGCTCCAGTGTTCCATGACAGTGTTACAATGTGCCTTCACAATGCAGCAATGTGCCACCACAATGCTCTAGTATGTCTTCAAAATGCTCTATTTTGACATCACAATCCTCAGTGTGCTCA
>NW_008418862.1:0-297 GCF_000622305.1 Nannospalax galili | reverse complement strand
CGGACCATCGGGAACATTGTAATTGTCACCACGCTGCTGCAGTTCATGTTCACCTGCATTGGAGTCCAGCTCTTCAAGGTAAGTCACCTTTCATGTGTCTTTCCCCTCCCACCAGCATTCCTGGGAAAGGGAGTCAACCAAAACAAGAGGAGGACCACATCAGATGTGTGGCCAGTGTGATCTCTGACCACAACCTACTCAGGTTTCCCAAACCCAGGCAGGACTGGGAAGGAGGTTCTGCCCCTTGCCCACTCAGCTGTGCCACCCTTCAGTTGGCTGTTCTTTATTCCAAATGAC
>NW_008418861.1:0-297 GCF_000622305.1 Nannospalax galili | reverse complement strand
TGTTATCAGAAAACCTGCTGTCCATGCCAACATGTTGCCTGCCTCTGTTGCTGCTAATTTTGGACTCGGTGATAATTTGAGGATGTGCTCCTTTCCTTAATGTGTGTGATTGGGATTCTATGAACATTGAGAAATTTTGTCAAAACCAAAGACATGTCTTACCAGTTGTACATTAAGATCAAAGTATGTTTCCTTATCTGAGGAGTTCTGACCAAGTCAAGGAATGAAGGGTTCAGCTTCTTGCCAGCCTCCTCATCTGCCCTCAGGCTCTAAGAGAAGATCAAAAGGGTGTTGTCT
>NW_008418860.1:0-297 GCF_000622305.1 Nannospalax galili | reverse complement strand
ATAGGCAGTTAATAGATACAGGGACAGGGCAGACATTTTCTTTAGTGGTGTAGCCACTGAAAACATGCTATGCTCCTGTAAATAACCCCTCACCCCTGCACCTGTAAGTAACTCTAATGGAAGTCATTAGTTCAAACACAACAAAGATTTAAATGTAAAAAATAAAAGATGAATACAGAAACTACGCAAAGAAAAAATAAATTCTCTTTGATTACATCATCTTAGGTAATGCCTTTTTTCCTTTTTTAGCAAAGCAATATAAGCAAAGGTATAAAGGAAATATTTTATATATTTAAT
>NW_008418859.1:0-297 GCF_000622305.1 Nannospalax galili | reverse complement strand
AATCCATTTATTCATTGTCTACATAGATGGACCTTGATTATATACTCTAATGTCTGCTCAAATAATATCTAGAGAACATTGATTATTCTGGATATATTTCATAAGCACATTGGCACAGAGAAGAACACCCAAATTCATGAGGCACCAGGAATGTGCAAATCAAAACAAGCTCTACTTCACAGCCATTACAATGACCCATAACAAAACAGTTGATAAGGGTGGGTGCTGTGCAAACATCACCCCATGATTGCTGAAGGAGATGTAAAATGGTACAGACACTGTGGAAAACAGCATAGT
>NW_008418858.1:0-297 GCF_000622305.1 Nannospalax galili | reverse complement strand
AAAAACAATCATAAGCCTTACCCAACTTGAATCCCTAAGCTTGAATCTTGTGAACTACAACACCTGGCCTGGCAAGTTACGCCCACCAGTGTAATAGTGGCATGAAAACTATGGGTGCAATGAACTACTTTCTAACTAGATTTAAGGTCCACTTTCTAGGATGGAGCCCATATCTGACACTGACATCAGTCCTAGGAAATTGAGGCTGGACACAGGTCATGGGGAGAGCATAATACCAATTTTCTACTAAATAGTTGCAGTATTAAACTGACTCCTAATGACCTATTGTTATACTCA
>NW_008418857.1:0-297 GCF_000622305.1 Nannospalax galili | reverse complement strand
CTTTGTAGGTTGACCAGGCTCCAGTGGATGGACTCACACTGAAGGGCATTTAGGGACACAAATTTGACTCTACAGGCCTTAAAATATATATATTTTAGTATATATATTGAAACATCTGAATATACATATATATGTGGGGGGGTAGGGGGTATAGATAGGGGCAGGCCTAAATATAAATAAAATATGTTGCAAGAAATTCACAAAAATTCAATTTAGAAAGTTTAAAGAAATTATAGAGGATGTTTATGGACAAAATTATTAAATTATACTGAAAGACTTTGAAGAAAATCCAAATGT
>NW_008418856.1:0-297 GCF_000622305.1 Nannospalax galili | reverse complement strand
TTTGAAAGAAGTCTGTTAACTCTTTGTGAGTCAAGGACAAGGGCCTGTTAATTATTAGTGGGCAGCATGCAATTGCCCAAAAAGTAAAAGGGGTGGTCACTATAGATATTAAGATGTGTGCAATGTAAGATTTATGTGTGCAGAGTCAGACTGGCTGAAGCAGATGGTAAGGGCCAGACTGATTCAATTCTGATATCACCATAATGTAGCCACAGCATTCTTCTATAAACTGTGTGTGTATGTGTATGAGCATTTGTGTGCTACAGCATGTGTGTATAGGGCAGAGGACAACATGTG
>NW_008418855.1:0-297 GCF_000622305.1 Nannospalax galili | reverse complement strand
TTTTTTTGTATGTGTGTGATAACCCACTAAGTCCAACTGGTGCTGCCTATATGTGGGTGTGTATAGGACTATCCCCTGGAGCATGGGAAATCTATCAGCTACTGTGAGTTCAGGACTGTATAACCACTTCATTTCCAGAAGACAGCATTTTACAGCACTCTTCCCTGTACTCGAGCTCTTACATTCCTTACATTCCACTTTCTCTTCTGATGTTCTCTGAGTCTTGGTGGGGTTTATGAGGGACTCATAAAGGGCTGACCTTCAGAGTCTTTTATTCTCAGCACTTTGCAAGCTGAC
>NW_008418854.1:0-297 GCF_000622305.1 Nannospalax galili | reverse complement strand
CCCGGTGTCTGTGTCATGACTCCACGCCAACTTTCCCCCACCCAAGGGGTGCTCAAGGGTCCCCACAACATCTGGTGCTCAACATTCCTTGAGCACCCAACGTGGGGCTCAAGGAATCTGTGCTGGAATGGTCCTTGAGTTCCCATGGGTCCTAACTTGTTGGGTGATAGTCGCCTTTCTTCTTTGGATCGCGGTTTTTGCTCTTTCTTGCCAGTGTTGCATTAACCATTCCTGATTTTGGAGTACTTTTTCTTTCTCCATGGGTGGTCCCAGCCATCCCCTTCCCTCTGGCCTGGC
>NW_008418853.1:0-297 GCF_000622305.1 Nannospalax galili | reverse complement strand
ATGGTAGAATGGACATGATCTAGTGGATCTCTGAGCTCCCACCACCCACCAAATGAGTTCCCCGGGATCAAAGGGGGTGGATCTGCACCTCACCATGTGGATGGCTCAGCTGTACCAGTCAACATTGACACTAATGATGCTGTGGACATCGTGAAAATCAGCAGAAGCCAGCAGCTCCTGTGAGTCTTGGGCTGAAACTTCTTATCCACCACAACAGCGATGATCTTGAAATGAATGGCATTCAATGTCAGTGTTGAAGGTCAGCCACCTACATATTCCCATGTCTTTATGTTACAT
>NW_008418852.1:0-297 GCF_000622305.1 Nannospalax galili | reverse complement strand
CTTTGGCACCCTTTTGTCCTTTGGCTGTGCTTCTCCCCAGGCTTCAGATCTGTAGGCACTGGTACCCTTACCACCTCTGATCCTCCCTGTAGATGAACAGTTGCCCGCTTTCCCGGCTCTTTTTACTACTAATGAATACCTCCGTCTCCCCACCATGGACTTGATTCATGCGTCTGTTCCCATAAATGGCACATGGTCTCTTGCAGGATCACTTTGCTTCAGCCCAGTCCTTAACCCCTCCTCCCTTAATGTCTCTCACTATCACTCCCTCTTTAACATCACAACAGGCGACTTTCA
>NW_008418851.1:0-297 GCF_000622305.1 Nannospalax galili | reverse complement strand
GTTCACAAATATTCCTGTAGGCATTAGGCATTGCGGTTATAATTTTAGCAAGACTAATATTTAGTTTATTTGTTCAGTGAATGAGCACATTATTCAGTCACCAACAGAAAGGTCTAAAGAACCTCACTGCACGTCAGTGTAGTTATAGGAATCAGGAATGGGCACACAAGATGCTCACAAGGACGTCTCTGCGATAAGACTTACAGAATGCTTTAACCTCTACTAAACAAGGAGCAAAAAGCGGCTGTGGGTTGGAGAACACATCAGGAAGCAGGAACAGAATCATGGTACAGGAAG
>NW_008418850.1:0-297 GCF_000622305.1 Nannospalax galili | reverse complement strand
ATGCAGTGTGAAAGACATTGAAACAGTAAATATTGCCAATTTTTAAAAAAAGAAATTTGGTGTAAAAATAATGGAAAGTGTTACATTTTGATGGAATAACCAAATTTCCAGGACCGAATACCAACTTCTTTTTGTTTGCAGTAAAAGGATGTGTATACTTTTAGATTGAGATAAGAAGTTATTTGGAATAAAGCTAACAGAAGAGAAAAAATTTGACATAGATAATGTAGAAGTTGAGAAAGGGGTGGAATTAGGGTGTGTGTGGAAAATACTTCTGAAAAGTTATATTTACAAAAC
>NW_008418849.1:0-297 GCF_000622305.1 Nannospalax galili | reverse complement strand
ACCTAGCCACAAGGCTTCTGCAGTGATGCCATGCCAGGGAGGAGTACATCCTCCCCTGCCCCATGCAATATCTTTAAGCAGATGATGATGGCATGGTCTACTACTGATGGCCCCTGGTTTGAGCTTCCCCTACAAAGCAACTTGGAGCCTGAGATTATCTTTTTGACCTGTTGACTTCAAAAGAGTTATTGCTCCTAAATTATTATTGCATTTGTTTCAACGGACTCTTGAATAAAATTGTTTGGCGAGCACTATCTCAAGAGGAAAAAGAAAAGTAAGTTGTTTAATTCCCGCCTT
>NW_008418848.1:0-297 GCF_000622305.1 Nannospalax galili | reverse complement strand
CATATGATTAATTGATTATAGTCCTGCTAATGCTTGTCTATTAATTTAAAACATGGACATGCTTCAAATAATTGCTTTTTTCTTAGTTATAGTTTATTTTTTGACTTCTTTGAATATTGATTAAAGAAATTTATGGACCTGTAGAGGTGGCAGCATGGTTAAGGGCACTGAACCCGGGTTTCATTCCCAGCACCTACATGGCAACTAACAACTGTCCCTAACCTAGTTCCATGAGATCCAACAACCTTTTCTGTCCTCCACAGGCATTGCACAACATGGGTGCACTTACATATATGC
>NW_008418847.1:0-297 GCF_000622305.1 Nannospalax galili | reverse complement strand
TTTGCCATCCTTTAGTACATCATGTTTGCTCAGTAAAAGTTGTCATTTCCTATATTTTAAAGTCCATTTTCCTTAATATCATTTATGTGAATCTATGAATCAGGTTGCTGAGGTATTTGAAATAAAATAGGGACTTAGTCTTGATATGTAGCCCAGGCTGGCCTCAAATTTATACTGTTCTGCCTGTGTCTCTTGAGTGCTGGAATGACAGCAATGAGCCACCACACTTGGCTTGATAAAAACTTCTTACCTTTTATCTCTATGGACCTCACATTACAGTCTTGTCAAGCTGCACAC
>NW_008418846.1:0-297 GCF_000622305.1 Nannospalax galili | reverse complement strand
TTTGACATAAATAACTCCAGTTTGACATAATAGCTGACAACTTTTGCAGAGCTTATTTTGATAACCAGTGAAAAGATTTCAAAAGAAAGAATCTAAATACGTCACTGCCAAAAACTATAAAGGGTCTTGTTTTTAAAATGAAACCAATAAATTATAGCTATATACAAATGAAAAACTAGAGAACTATCAAAAAATCAATATCCTGAATATATAAATAAAGAACCCAGTGGAAAAATGAAAGGCAAAAATAAAAGAAATAGTAGTAAACCAAAGACATTTTTCCCAGGCTACAGCTGG
>NW_008418845.1:0-297 GCF_000622305.1 Nannospalax galili | reverse complement strand
CAGGCCAGCCTGGTTCACATAGTGATATTCAGGTGGGCTGGGAATAGGGAGATCCTGTCTAAAAACAAAATGAAGCAAAACAAAACAAAACAGAAAGGACACTTTACTTAATCCTCTAGCAAACAAGTATTATATATCCATATGTAAATAAGACATACAGAGACCATAAAGAAGAATGGAAATATCTCCAGTGCTTCCTTAAGAAGCTCCTTTTTAATCTTGCATGAAAGATTTCTTGAATTCCTGGTCATCTATCCTTAAACAACATGAATATAAGTAACATAGGGAATTTGCAAG
>NW_008418844.1:0-297 GCF_000622305.1 Nannospalax galili | reverse complement strand
CCCCCCCCAGCAAAACTAATCCCCCTTCTTCAGTTCTTCCCCAGCATCTCACACACTTACAGTCTTGCCTTATGTGATGTTATTTATTAGCAGGCTGCATTTCCAGGGCCATCTCTCACTACCACCTTTATTTAACCCATGGCATCTCAGTTGCCCATTTCCACTGTTGGCAACCCCACTCGCCAAAGCTCTATAGGGATGAAGTCCATGCCTGCTTGCTTCAGCATCTCCATCAGCAGAAACTTAGCTCTCCCCAGTGTTTGGTAAACAAATGCAAGGTGAGTTTTCCACTTGGAA
>NW_008418843.1:0-297 GCF_000622305.1 Nannospalax galili | reverse complement strand
ACTCTGGCCAACAACTCAAAGGAAGGTTTCTCCTTTCTGGCACTGTTTCTTTTTATGTAGCCTTTAACTGTGCCCATGAACTCATTTAGAGATAATTGTATGTGTAAATTGTCATTAGGTTGTTGAACTAATATGATTTCCTCTGATTTTTTTCACTAGCTAGGTATTATTTATCATGACTCTCTCTTCCTTTCTAAGCCTTGCACCATGACTTCCCCATTTAAAGTGTCCCCTTTTCTCCCAGTTTGCCTTTGATAATACTAGTCTCCTGTGGTCCCACCTCTCTTGAGCTCCTTC
>NW_008418842.1:0-297 GCF_000622305.1 Nannospalax galili | reverse complement strand
GTATACAAGGAACCTAGGGGATAAAGGGCAAGAAGGAGCTCAAGAGAGGTACGATGATAGGAGGAGGGTATTATTAAGGGAGAAAGGGGGAAAACTGGAGCACCTTAATTGGGGAAACCATGATGGAGGGATTAGACAATGACAGAGATAAATAATGCATAGCTAGTTTTAAAACTCAGAGGGAACCATATTAGTCCAACAACCTACTGACAAATTATACAAAACAGATCAAGAAAAGTATGTCTAGGTAAAGTTTATCTGAGAACAACTGGTCTTTGCCCAAAATTTATCTACATG
>NW_008418841.1:0-296 GCF_000622305.1 Nannospalax galili | reverse complement strand
AGCTGGGGCTACAGGGAGACCCTGTCTCAAAAAGACAAAAAAAAAAGGAAAGAAAGATACTAAGTGGTACTGGGGCAGTAGGTCAATAAGTAAAGAGCTTTCTGAGAAACATGAGGATCTGAGTTTGAATTCCCAGAACCCATGTAAAAGCCTGGGTGTGCCATTGTGCCTGTAATGTCAATGATGGGAGGCAGGGCCCAGAAGAACCCCAGGGGGCTTCCTGGTCAGACAACCTAGTCAATCTGTGAGCACCAGGCTCAGTGAGAGATCCTGAAGAGAGATCAAGGAAGGCACTG
>NW_008418840.1:0-297 GCF_000622305.1 Nannospalax galili | reverse complement strand
ATATAGCTGTAATTATGTTGAGGTATGTTCTCTCCAGTCCAGTTACCTCTAAGACTTTTAACATGAATGCCTGTTGGATTTTGTCAAAAGCCTTTCTGTATCTGTTGAGATGACCATGTGATTTTTGTCTTTAAGCTTATTTATATATTTTATTACATTTATTTACTTACATATATTGAACCATCCCTTCATTTCTGCAATAAAGCTGACTTGATCATGGTGGATGATCTTTTCGATGTGTAAACGGTTTCTGAGTATTTTGTTGAGACTCATTTATGTTCTTTAAGGATAGGCATA
>NW_008418839.1:0-297 GCF_000622305.1 Nannospalax galili | reverse complement strand
TTTTTTTAAAAGTCAACACTCGTAGCTGATAAGGAGCTAAATAAACTGATGACAGCAGCAAAATCCCAGCCACCTTGAACACCACAGGAAGGTCAATTCACAATAAAGGGCGAGGAAACAATCCGCAAATTGGTATTTGCCACCATCTGCTGGTCAATCCTGGGAAGTTTCCAAACCAGGGAAGCAGAAAATGCCTGTTTTACAGACGGTTTCCCTGAGAATCATCCTGCTGAAGCCATCATCCCATCAGAGTTCCCTAGCAGCTGAGCAGGTCCTTATCCTCTGCTCCCCATCACT
>NW_008418838.1:0-297 GCF_000622305.1 Nannospalax galili | reverse complement strand
AGAAAGATGGCTCAGTGGTTTAAGAGCACTGTTTGTTCTTGCAGAGTACCCAGGTTTGGTTCTCAGCCCTCACATGGGGACTAACAGCCATCAGCAACTCCAATTACAGGGGCTTTGATGATCTCTTCGGGCCTCCTCGGGCATTGCATGCACGCAGTACACTTACATACAAGCAGCAAAGCACTTACACACATAAAATAAAAATAATTTTTAAAAATTCTTAATTTTCACTTTAAATTTTTGTTAAAAGTTTCTTGAAAAACTTTTGTTAATAAATTAAATCTTAATATTGTTAAG
>NW_008418837.1:0-297 GCF_000622305.1 Nannospalax galili | reverse complement strand
GTGTCACACAGTAATCTGCCCCTTCACTTATTTTTACTCGTCTCCTCAGGGAGACCTGGAGCTTAGAAAAAATGCCATAATCACAAGTAAGCTTCTCTGAATGCTCCTTTCTGGGACTTGGTCGGCCCATTGCTGCCTGTGCAGCACACTAGAGGCCAGAAAGGCACAGCTCAACAACCTGCTATCTACCTTCAGGTTTAGGAGTAGTTCTCCAAGTCACGTCTGCTTTCTGCCATCATAGGACCACTCCCCCTCTGCCTTACCTTGTGCCTGAGCTAAGGAAAGAAGCTGGCATTT
>NW_008418836.1:0-297 GCF_000622305.1 Nannospalax galili | reverse complement strand
TTTTTTTTTTCCTCCTCTTTTTCTTTTTCTGTTTTTGTTTTTGTTGTTCTTGTTTTGGAGCCCCAAACTAGCCTGGAACTGGCTGTGTAGACCACACTTCCCTGGTCTCACAGAGATCTGGGTGCTCTGCCTCCCCAGGGCTGGGATTAAAGGCGTGGGCTACCACGCCCGGCTGAGGTCCTGCTTTTTGTTGTTTTTGTTGTTGTTGTTTGTTGTTGTTCTTGTTGTTGTTTTGTTTTTTAATAATACTTTTTATTCCTTGAAGGTTTCATACATTTACACAATGAATATTGATCA
>NW_008418835.1:0-297 GCF_000622305.1 Nannospalax galili | reverse complement strand
GTCCTCTGCAAGAGCAGCCAGTGCTCTTAACCATTGAGTCATCTCTCCAGCTCCTTGGCTAGTCATTTTAAAAGTGTAAAATTTAAGGTTGTGGAAATGGTCCAGTTGGGAAGATCGCTTGCTGTGCAAACATGAGAACCCGAGTTCACATCCCCAGCACCCACGTGAGATCTTGTCATGTATGAATGTACCTGCAACCCTAGCACTCAGGGGCACAGAGGCAGGAAGATCACTGGGGCTCACTGGCTGCCAGCTTAGCTCCAGGGTTAGTGAGGGACCCTGTCTCAAGGGAGTAAG
>NW_008418834.1:0-297 GCF_000622305.1 Nannospalax galili | reverse complement strand
CTCCAAATACATTAACAGAATTTAAAAAAAAAAACCTAAAGTGAATATTTACATTATTCTATAAAAATATTTTACCATATGAAAAAAAGCAACTTCGATTCCAAAAGCAGCACGAGATGTCCCCAGTGAGCCCCAGCCTTGTAGCAATGTCTGTGCCAGTTTTATTTTGCTTTGTGCTGCGTGCGCATCAGCGCTCCCTTGTTCTGCCTCCTGTGTCATCTTCGTTCCTTTCCAGGATCCACAGCTGTTCCCGTGTCTTTCACTGTCTGCCTCCAGTCTCCTGTGACAGTTGCTGGG
>NW_008418833.1:0-297 GCF_000622305.1 Nannospalax galili | reverse complement strand
TCAAGTTCTGAAACACAGTTTCTTAAACAAAGGTATAAGGATTAAAAGAGACCAGGGAAAGGCAGGAAGATACCAGAAAAACAAAGCATTTTGGGTTTTTTAATTTACCTATTCATTTATTTTTTCTATGTATGAGTGTTTGGCCTGCATGTATATAAGTGCACCATGTGCTTGCCTGGTGTCTGTAGAGGCCAAAATAGGGTACCAGATCCCCTAGAACTGGAACTACAGCCAGCTGTGAGCCACAATGTGGGTGCTGGAAACCTAACCTAGGTCTTCTGCAAGAGCAGAAAGTAG
>NW_008418832.1:0-297 GCF_000622305.1 Nannospalax galili | reverse complement strand
GATCCCAGGGCTGACAAAACCAACAGGATACCTTCCATTTGAGTTTTTGTACAGTTTATGACCTCTGGGAAGGGGTGACTTACAAAGGTATGACTGCCCATGGGCCCTGTTTTTACATCACTGCTAATCTTTGAGATCTGCTACCTGACAATGACTCACCAGCTGTCCATGTACCTGGTTTGCCAAGATGGTGACTACCCCCCCCCATTTTTTAGTGTTCTTAGGGCTTCCTAGTGTTCTTAGTATTTTCCACCATTCTCAGCATCTGTCCTTAGACCATCTCCCTCATGCAATTGA
>NW_008418831.1:0-297 GCF_000622305.1 Nannospalax galili | reverse complement strand
GCCTGCCTCTGCCTCCTGAGTGCTGGGATTGAAGGTGTGCACCACTACATCCGGCCTTATACATTCGTAAACATGGAACAAAAAGACACTGATGACTGAAAAGAACCTCAGATTCCATCTAGAAGTCAGATTGAGAACAGGCCTGGAGTTTTAGCTACTTGGGAATCTGAGGTGGGAAGACCCCTTGAGTCAGGGTTTGAGAGCAGCCTGGCCTACATATAGAGATCCCATCTCAAAACAACAGTAACAGGGCTGGAGAGATGGCTCAGCAGTTAGGAGCACTGACTGCTCTTGCAG
>NW_008418830.1:0-297 GCF_000622305.1 Nannospalax galili | reverse complement strand
ATATCATCCCAGTTTTATTGAGTCATGAGGTTAAATTTTTCCTTAAAAAATGGTCTCCCAACTGGGAGTGGAGTTGCATGTCTGCAATCTCAGCATGCACTTGGTGGGGCAGACACAGGTGGATCTCTGAGAGATTGGGACCAGCTTGGTCTACATAGTGAATTCCAGGCCAGCTGTGGCTATAGGGAGATCCTGTTTCAAAAAGACCAAAAAGCAAAGCAAAATAAATAAAAAACAAAACCAGTACTGGCAAGATGACTTAGTGGATAAAGGCACTTACCATACATACCTGATGAC
>NW_008418829.1:0-297 GCF_000622305.1 Nannospalax galili | reverse complement strand
CCCCCAAGACTGCTCTACCAGGGGCAGGATGGCGGAGAGATGGAGTCCAGGAAGGCAGGGGTGCAAGAGCTGTTCTCTGCACACAGAACTGAGGGCTCCAATTGGGGATGTCTGTAGAAGGGATGCTCAATGCTGGACAGCACTGGAGTGATCATTCACATCTGGGTGAGAATTGGGGATCCAGGCAATGGGGCCATGTGAAATAGGAGTTCTCCTGGTATGCCCCGGGATCCTGTGTCTAGCGAGCCCCAGCTATGTTGTGGGGTCAAAGAACAAAGGGCTGCTGCCACTTTCCCT
>NW_008418828.1:0-297 GCF_000622305.1 Nannospalax galili | reverse complement strand
GGTCCTCTGCAAGAGCAGCCAGTGCTCTTCACCACTGAGCATCTCTCTAGCCCCTATAATTTTATTCTTTTGTTATCTATACTTTGATGTAGTGACACAATAAAAAGAAAACACATTAATTTACCCATTGCATGTGAAAAGAACTTTATTACCTTATCATTTTGTCTGCAAGTATGATGAAAGAAATACCTAAAATAATTTAAATAATATGGTGAAGACCACACAGTAGCTAACAGATAAAGTGAGGATTGGAAACCAGGACCGCCCAGCTACCCAATCAGGTTAAGCTATGACCTA
>NW_008418827.1:0-297 GCF_000622305.1 Nannospalax galili | reverse complement strand
ACGTCAGAGGGTGCAGCTGACACGACCATCTGCACCTCAGAGTGAGCAGGTGACACGACCATCAGCACGTCAGAGTGGGCAGGAGACACGACCATGTGCAATTCAGAGAGGGCAGTTTACACGACCATCTGCACCTCAGAGGGGCAGGTGACACGACCATGTGCATGCCAGAGTGTCCAGGTCACACTACCATCTACACGTCAGAGAGGGCGGGTGACACGACCATGTACACCTCAAAGAGGGTATGTGACACGACCATCTGCAAGTCAGAGGGGCAGGTGACACGATCATCTGCAC
>NW_008418826.1:0-297 GCF_000622305.1 Nannospalax galili | reverse complement strand
TCTTGCTGCATATTCCCGGCTACCTGACCCATAAGCTTCTCCTGTTTCCACTTCTCATCATCTTGCTTTAAGATTGCTGGGATTACAGAAGTGCCCAGTCCCACCCATTGTTCTACATGGGTTCCCAAAGTCCAAGTTCAAAATGACAGGCTTGTGTGGCAAGTGCTCTAACCGACTGATCCATGTCTTTTCCTGTGGAAGCGATATTTAAGAAAAGACAAGTCACGTGGATAACATGAAAGGGCAGTTTTCTCCAGAGCTATCATAATGATCAAGGGGGAAATGTGTGGAGTTTTT
>NW_008418825.1:0-297 GCF_000622305.1 Nannospalax galili | reverse complement strand
GTTGTGAGGGGACATTGAGCACTGTGTTTGCACATTATGCATGGTGATGACTCAATGGATCAAGTAATGACACAATTTTGCATAGTGATGTTACAATGAGCAATCTGATGACTCAATGGTACATCGTGAAGTCATACTGTAATATTGTACTGACATGATGGAGCATTGTAATGTCACATTGGGGTATTGTGAGGGGATATTTAGCACCGTCTTTGCATACTGAGCATGGTGAAGAGATAATTGATGATGGTAATCACACAATTGCCCATAGTAATGTAACAATGAGCATTGTGATGT
>NW_008418824.1:0-297 GCF_000622305.1 Nannospalax galili | reverse complement strand
ATTTTCTGTAATTTGAAAAAAATTAAATGAAAAAAACTTTTTCAAAAATGTAAAATGAGGGGCTGGAGAGATGGTTCAGTGATTAAGAGCAATTTCTGCTCTGCAGAGGACCTGGGCTCAGTTCTGAGCACTTACATGGTGGTAATAGCAGCCTTTATCTCCAGCTCTGGGGGATCCTGCACACTTTGAGCCTCCTCCGTCATGACATGCTCGTGGTGCACATGCAGGCAACACACTCATACAGATAAAATAATCAAAAATATTTTTAAAAAAGGAAAAAGAAAAAACCAAAAAAAA
>NW_008418823.1:0-297 GCF_000622305.1 Nannospalax galili | reverse complement strand
AGACAGTAGAGATTACGTTGTATTGAAACAATGAAAGACAAGATTGAACAATGATTCTCTTTTGTATTTTATTCTGTCTTTCCTCCTACTTTGTCTCAAAACATAAAACAAGGCAGGGGCAGGATGGGAGGAGTTGGAGCGGGGAGGGAAAGGGGTAGAAATTATATAAATGTACTCATGTATGAAATTCTTGAAAAAATAAAACATAAAAACAAAACAAAACTTTTTTTTTTTTTGAGACAGGGGCTCACTGTAGCTCCAGCTGGTCTGGAATTCACTATGTAGACCAGGCTGGCC
>NW_008418822.1:0-297 GCF_000622305.1 Nannospalax galili | reverse complement strand
ATTGCTTCTGCTCCCTTTGTCCTTGTGGACCAGTGGCCAATGACCCACGAGTGGAGGGAGAGACCCTACAACCACTATTACCCCAACTTCCACCACAGAGTGGTACCACCCCAACAGGCCTCTTCAGACTCCTCATTGTCAGAAATGCATGCTCAGGCCTGAGCCAGTATCAGCCACGTGGGCAGAATTCCTGTATGCTCTGTTGACAGCTCCTGGTGGCTGAGGGGAAGAGGGGAAGCCTGCTGGCAGCCAAGCAGCAGGTCTGCTGAGGCAGGGTGTACAACAGTGTAGATGACA
>NW_008418821.1:0-297 GCF_000622305.1 Nannospalax galili | reverse complement strand
CCTACATAAAAAGTTCCAAGTTTTGAGATATATAAGATCTAATTCAAACATTATGAAGATGTGATCTCGTTTCTTTGGATCCCTTTCTCTTTTTCTATTCAGGGTTATCAAAAAGATCACAGAATTATCACAGGAGGAAGTTACATTGCCACTTTTTGCCACTTGGTGAACAATGTGCATATGTTCTAGAATGGTCTGGTGACACAGCATCCAGCTACATTATCAATGTGCAATAGCTGAGTAGTTTGGAAAAACAGAATGAAATGCAGCGTGGCAGTGGCTTTTGCCCCAGTTAAA
>NW_008418820.1:0-297 GCF_000622305.1 Nannospalax galili | reverse complement strand
GCTGTTCTTCCAGAGGACCTGGGTTCAGTTCCCAGCACCCACATGGCAGCTCATAGCCTTCCTTAACTCCATTTCCAGGGCATCCAATGCCTTCTGGCCTTTGTGAGCATTGCATGACATGGGTGCACTTAGACATGCAGGCAAAACACTCTTACACAGAAAATAAAAATTTTAAAAATTCAGTCAAATTGTAAGGAAAAACACTGCTGGGCCATGGTGGCACACACCTTTAATTCTAGCACTTGAGAAGCAGAGGCAGGCAGATCTCTGAGTTCAAGGCCAGCCTGGTCTACATGG